>NC_071572.1:21927329-22227329 GCF_024509145.1 Vidua macroura
GTGGCGTGGTTCGATGGCATCCTAGGGTGACGGTATGGTGTTTGTATCCCAAATCGTTCTGTTTATGCCTGATATTATGTTCTGTGCCTTCAGGACTGACTCTGAAAGTGAAGGACTGTTTTGTCTTGTTATCAGCCAGCTCACCTCCCCCCATGATCTGTGTCTAGGAGAGGCTTGGCTGGCTGGCTTGCTTGCTTGCTTGCTTGCTTGCTGGCTTGCTTGCTTGCTTTTGCTTTTGCTTTTGCTTATTAGTTAGTTTAGCTAGGCAGGTCCAATTTTTACCCTGGACTGTTTCTTTTTTCCCTTCCCTTTTCCTGAATATCATCTGAACCTGCTCTGGACCTGGACCTGGGAAACATCAAGAAACACCGAGAGTCTGCATTTTGTGAACTGCAGCAGCCATCCCCAGCGCCGGAGACTGATAACTGGGCGACCACTCCCAGGAGAGACTTTCTGAATTTGTCATCTCTTCAGAACGGTGAAAGGGTTTTGTCATCTGGTGTTGATTTTTTTTTTGTACTGGGGAGTGTTTTTGCTTGTTAAATAAACAGGTTTTTTCCATTTCTCTCTGAGGAAATCCTTCCCGAACCAGGTGGGGGAGGGGACGTGGGGAGGGGGGTTTGCTTTCTGGGGGCTCCTTCCGGAGGTCTTCTCCAAATTTTGCCCTAAACTAGGACAGATGGAAAGACGCAACGACTCCCGGCACTCGCATGGGAGAAAATGGCGCCTGGGTGCCGGCGGGGTAGGATTTTATGGAGGGGCGGGGCGAGAGGATCCATGGCCTGCCGGCCAATAGGGGTGGCTGCCATGGCGGTGATGCCAGCAACAGCGACCAACCAGAGAACCCCGCAGGGGCGGGCACCGAGCTGTGGGCTGAGCGGGATCGTGGGGATGGGGTGGCAGACACGGGGTTTCCGGTGCCGGACAGGGGAGTGGTTACAGGAGCGGCAGAGGGGAAAGCGCAACAGCAGGCAGCCTGGGGCCAGAAACCGCGGGGGGGGAACAACACAGGGGAAACACGGGGGTACACAGGACTCGGCTAGCTAACACAAATAAGAACCCCTAAAACCCAATCCCAGGATGCAACACAGGACTTCCTGTACTCTTCAGTCCCTTAACAATGTTTTATCACAAGTGACAGTGAGCTTGTGATAAATGTACTATAAGTTTTTTTATAAATGTACTATATAAATGTTTATAAAGGTACTATAAGTTTTTTTCCTTAAGTTAAGCTTGACAGATTGGTTCTTCTGTGCTGGAGGAGAATGTTTACGATTTACAGGCTCAAGGTTTTTGCATGTAGAATTGCTACATGGATCTTGCCTTACTGTAAAGAGGAGCAACTTCTTGTAATCAATGCTAAGAATTTAAAGAATTTCTATATTTTTATTTAGATAAATCTCACTCACTACTGAAATCAGTATTCATGTGAAAGTTTGAAATGTGTAACTAAACTATACTTTTGAACAATATTATTTTTTTAATCATTTACAGAAAAGTTTTGGGATATCAAACCAGGCAGTAAGTCAAAATAAATGTTGGAGCTGTAGGTGAATAGCAAGGGGATTTCTAGGCTCTGGGCTGAGTTAAACTGCAACTGAACAGGATCTAGGAAATGACAGGAGAGAGAGAAGAGAAGAGAAGAGAAAGAGAAGAGAAGAGAAGAGAAAGAGAGAAGAGAAGAGAAGAGAAGAGAAGAGAAGAGAAGAGAAGAGAAGAGAAGAGAAGAGAAGAGAAGAGAGAGAAGAGAAGAGAAGAGAAGAGAAGAGAAGAGAAGAGAAGAGAAGAGAAGAGAAGAGAAGAGAAGAGAAGAGAAGAGAAAGGAAGAGAAGAGAAGAAGAGAAGAGAAGACTGGACAGGATGCAGGACCAGTGCTGACCAGTGGATGTCACAGCTACAGAGTGACAGAGCTACAGAGTTACAGACAGTGCAATGAGGAATTTCTGCATTGTACAACTGGTGAAGGAGGGGGTCCTACAAGAAAATTAATAAAACCTCTAACTGAAAGGGATGTGGATACTTCTTTTTGGATTTCAGGGCCTTGCAGAACCAGCAGAGACTAGTTTAACCCTGTCAATAAAACCACATAATGATGAGATTACCTAGGTAATGTAGTTAGGCTTAATTAACTCTGGGAATAGGTGCAGCAAAACTAGACCAAAGTGGCAAAAAAAATTTGTTGGCAGGTTGCTTTTTGGGAGAAAACTGGGGCAGAGAAAGGGAAGTAGAAGAGTGGCAAAAATGAAGGTGGCTGAGAAAAGGGATAAGTTATGCAAATCAAGCAATAATTAAATCCTGGGGTACCCACTGGGCAAGTCCTGCTCTTGATCCATCCTATGGAAATCATGGCCACAAACTCAGACTGTTGCTGTGACCATAATACATAATGTTTCCAGTCAGGAACTCATTTTTCTAGTCAGGAGGACATAAGGGGAAAGGGTGCTTTCTCTAAATGAGAAAGGAGCACCTGGGATAACCAGTGTTGGTTGTTGTATCCAGCCTGGTGGCAGTGTCTTCTCAATCTCTTTTGAACAATGATTCAGGTGAGTTTTCTACAATGCACAAGGCAATGCACTAGGCAGTATTTGCTGGTGAGTCTCAGCTTTTTATCAATGACATTTATGCAAACTGATGAATCTCCAGAAAATAAAAAAAAGTTCTGTGCAGCCAATGCATCTCAGCAGTAATCCATCTTTGCATTATTTAAAGTGTATTGAGATTACCTTCACTGTTTTTGAAACCTCCTACTCCTTTTGAGATCTTCTTTGTTCAGGTTTTTCACATTGCAGAAGAGACATAATGAAATAAGAGGAGTCTCAGCATCTTCAGTTAGATTCCCATTGTTTGCATCATCATTTACAAATGGTCCCTGGACTTGAGCTGCAAGTTTACGAGTTCACATTATTTAAGTACATTAGCACAACTTCAGAAAGGCAGTGGCCAATTCATATCATTAGATATGAAACTGAAGACAAAGTGAAGGTTTTCAGATTAAATGAGATGGGATAGTGGAGAAAGATGGTGAGGAGAAAAGTTGATTTAAGTTATAAAATGCAAGTTAATGAAGTTAGGAAGATGTTTTCTGGAGTTTCATGGTAAATTATAAATATTAACACTGTATTAATTTCTTGAACAGTTTTTATGAATAAAAATATCCTTTGACCTCAACTCTAATCCTAATGTAACCATTCACAATGTCAAATATTTTTATGAAAGATTTTGGGTGGTTTTATTATTTGTTTAAATAATGTAACCAGTTACAGTGATAAGGTTTTCAGAATGTTTACATATCTTATCTCAAGAAAGTGTGTTGCAGAATACAACTCATTGGTATGTAAAAAGTCATTAGCCAGCTGTATACTGTTTTTATTTGGCTTCCTTTTTACATTTTATATTATTTTTATTTTATTTGTGGCTCTGTGGATTTTTTTTGCCTTTTCTTTGCAATAGAGTGTATATTTGAATTATAGTGTATGCTAGCTGACGACTAATTTAACTGCCAATTAATTTCCTATTTAATATTGTAGTGATGCGATGAATATTTAATTGCAGGAATTAATGAAAAGATTTAATAAAATAAAATTTATTTTGAAAAGGTTTTTATAGTTATAGCTGAGAGAAGAGCTGCTTTTTTCCTAGTCTTAAAAAACAAAGTTGACTCTAAATCAAATTGGAGAAATATCCTGAGGTTCCTTATAGGCTTGCACCCAACCTGTGATTTCCCATGATCTTACCTTAAAAGCTATTACAGATTTTCAAAATAAAGTAAGTGAGAAGTGGCAAAGTTGTTACTGTATGTTCTAAATAAAACTAGATAGATATTTACTACATTTAGGTATGTTACCTAAGAGACTGTTTTTCAAGGATTATGCTTAACAGCAAAATAAAAATGAGATTGGGATTTCCTGCAATGTAAATAATAAGAATCACACTGATGAATAACCAAGGTGATAAAACAACAATGACAGCAATAAAAATGATGATAAGGATGGTGATATTGTTGATGATGTTGATAATACTAATGTAATAATAAAGTATTTCTGAAACAAATCTCCAAACCTTAAATACCTCCATTCATCTGGAAATTGCACAGAATTACAGTATTGTTTTCCCTTACCTCTGGAAAGCAGAGAAAAGGTCTGGAACTAGGTATCTTCTCCAGTAAGTGCCAAAAGGAAGAGGAGCGTGCTGCATGAGAAGCCATCTGTGTGGAACTGGAGGAGGTGGCTGGAAGGCGACCAGGTGAGATGCTCATCTGAATGTCTGAAGGGAGTCCTGTTCTTACAGTAGTACTCTCCCAAAATACAGTCATAATTTGTAATTTTCATTTTATACAGCAGCTTCTGCTGGAGAAGAAAATCTCTAGTAATATCAAATTACTTGAATGGTAGAAAATTAAAGAGATCTATATTCTCCACCCACTATTTCTAAGGCATTGCTGATTTCCTGTTCAAAGGTTAATGATAATGCTTACCAAGATCGGGACTTCTTTTTTTTTTGGTCTTAGGACTGTGAAAGGTTCACGTCATCACCTACTGCAGAGCCTGTGTCTCAGAAAGAATGCAGTTGCAACGTAACTTCAGAGATGCTTTGTGATTACAGTTAACTTCCTGGAGGAGAGCATATTTATTACAGAAAGACTTGTCCCTCTAGCACAGTACATTCAAAACAAAACTCAGACTGAAGTCAATCTGTTAGCTACAGCAAAATAAAAACATTACAGAAGGAAGAAATTAATCAGGTAAAGACCTCTCAAAGTGATCATGCAATTACATTTTATAACCAATAGTGGTAATAGATCAAAAAGAAAAAATAATGCCTTGGTCATTTTAACGCAACATTTGTAAATAGATGCCTGCACATTTTACAAAGATGACTAACCTCCCTTCAGATATTTCTGAGTGTTATTAAGCATCAAATAGGCAAAAAAATGGAACAGAGCTAGACTGCAATTTCCTCTTTCTAAATGCCTTTAAAAAGAATAAGAACTGTTATCTTGGATATCAGTCCTCAGATACTCCTTAAAAAAGCATTAATTGTGAAATCTGAACAGTTTGCAGTCATGGAGATGTCCATCTGAAGCCTGTGTAAGCTCAAGCCCAGTGTTTTTATCATCCTTAAATTTGAATGAATTCAAAACATGAAAGTAACTGAATGCATTTTGTTGGCCATTTATGTGCTTCCATTCATTAGACACCAGTTTACATACTGCTTTTGTAGGCAGAAGCATAACACTATGAAGAAAAGAAGTAGCTTTTATCCTACATATGAACTCATCAACAATTTCTACTTGTAGGTTTTTCTATATTTTCAGCTTATAATTTATCTTTATTGTCCTCTCACATCATTTCCTGCAGTGCTTTCATGCTGGATGATTGTCAGAATCCCTTCTGGAAGGACATAACTCCAACTAAGAAAACAGAGCAATTATTCCTGCAGGCCATAACAACCAGATGATGTCAGATTTCAGTCCTTCTACCTACCTCCATCTTCAGGCTTTCTTCCAGCATTTCTTGTGTCCTAACATATGTTATGTATTGTGTGCTAGGAACATAGTGTCACAAAGGCCTGCAGTCATTTAACCAGCTAGAAACTCTTCTAAGTGCTTTGCAGTGTGGGCACAAGTCAATGCCCAGGAAATTTCACAGGCCATAGGTTTTTCTCAAAAGGAAATTGAACCCTAACACCTTTCAATGTTAGGAAAGAAACCTTAGCCATAAGGATTGTTGCTATACTTGTATTTATTATGCAGATAGTATGTGACAATTTAGAAAGAATAATCATAATCAAATTATTCTCTTTTAGCATATTTTTGTCATTATTATCATTATTGACATTCTGATATGATCTGTCAACAAATAAGAAATGAACAAGGATACAGTGAAAGAGTAAAACCATTTCAACTGCTGTAGATAATACAGGAAATAATGATGTAGACTTGGAAATAGAGAACTTCTAAAGGAGAGGATAAATATCCCGGAGAGATGTCATTCTCCTCTGCTACTCATCTTCACCTACCACCTTTATAAAGGTATCATGAGCAGAAAGATAATATCTAAAGTCTTTCCACAATGACATTGTTTGATTTGTTAGTCAGAGAAACGCATGTGAGGATAGGAGCTGGTCATGCACTGCTTTCAAGTTATGCTGTTTAATGCAAGATCAGGGGGCTAATTATTTTAGTATTATCTTCCATTATTCAGGCATGGCTAAGGCTCTGAACTCAGTATATAGATATTGCTAAGGGATAATACAAGGCAATTATGGCTGTAGCTTTCTCTCTCATAAACATAGCACAAAATCATATTCAAGAGAGTGTTAATTATACAGAATTAAAGCCCATAATCACAGCAACAGGACTATCTAGAGCATGTGCTTTCAGTCTCAAATGACCTTGTATAACCCTACATAATTTACAGGCAACTTGGAAGCACTTTAAGACAGGAATCTGCAAGTAATCCACCTTCCATGATTACCTAGGCCTTCAAAGTGCATGAGAAGAAAGCTGGAGATGATGCCTGTTGTTTTAACAACATGCTATGGACCCACCTATACACAAATATCTTTTCACCCATTATTTTAACAGGAACTGTGGCTTTCATCTGTATTTGAGAAGGTATTTTCTTGTCCTGGGGTTAAAAAATAAAGAAGAAAAGGATTTAAGAATATTTTACACTTAAATGTAAGATGTGGTTAAATGCACTTTTTGTACATATCAGAGCTACTCTGCAAAGTTTCTCAGCCAGTATTTTCCTCACAACCAGCTGGTGCCAATGCCTGTACAAGCATTCTTCTATGCCAGTTCCAGTGGCTCTTCTCACTCAGCATTGAATCATGGTATTGTTGCTGATACTGTTCTGTGTTTTTAACGCGTGTGATAGAACTTGTGTCTCAGCATAGCCAGTGAACTGGTAGGCTAAATGAGAGCTCAATGGCTTGTCCTTGTTATGCAATCCAAAGCACATGAAAATCTAGACCTCTAAAGTACAGGTACTCCTGCTAAGTTAGAAATTCACAGTCACACAGTGGGATGCACAGTAACAGAAAATGTTTATATTCATTACCATTATCATATGAACACATGGAGATAAATCTTCATGCTTGCCAAGTGACCCTAAAAGCTTCATGGATGCCACAGGGCTGCTGAGAAGTTGAAGCTGTCTGTGGAGGGCAGAACTATTTTTGGGCCTGCATTGAATTGCACTGCCCAATGCTTGAGAGTCCTGAAAAAAGTCTTTTGGTTACAGCTCTGCAGAAACATTCATACATATATTATTTTTAATGCAATTTACCTACAGCAAATCATGGGGTTTAGATCAACACTAAAAAAACCAAACCAAACCATACCAATCTGAACCAAACCAAATCAAATCAAACCTAAGTTAAACTACACTAAGCTAAACTAAGCAACAACAACAACAACAAAACTCAACCAGAAACAAAACAACCAAAACAACCAAAAACCACAAAAAAAACAGAGAATTGCCTTGGACAGATTGCAGTGCAGATTTAATAATGTAACTCAAGTTGTTTAGATAACCTGTTTTTTCCATTGACAGAACAAGAGAAACTACCCTGGAATTGCTTCACTTTTAACAAAATATACCTTTATGCAGAGAGGGGCTTAATTAATTCTTGCTATTTTATGGCTTTGTTAGTTTTCCTCATGTTCTAAGTTTCAGAATACTATTTATTCCATTCCATTTGGATGAAAGTAGAATGTCTCATCTTTTATTTTTACTTTCTTGTACTTCCTTTCCCTCTGGGACTTTTCATTAGATTCACATATAATTCAGGAAGTCATAATTTTGTTAATGCAATGCTTACGCTACTTGATGAATAAACTTTAGACTCTAAATTTCATTTATCTGTAGTCATAACCTAAGGAACAATAAAAACTTAGAGTGGTCATGTTCTGACAGGGGAGTGTGATACACAGACTCCAAAGATTCATAGAAAATAGATTATTTGTAACTGGATGCAAAAATCTCACAATTCTTACTGTACTGGTCTACATAATATGTACTTTCTACAGCAACATGGTTGGATGTAGTACTATCCACAAGGATACTTTTGTCCACTTTTAGGAAACTGCATCAGTGAGAATTTTAGGCTGTAATTATGTTTTTCATTCTCATTGCCTCCATTGTTTGATGTTAGCTATTGAATTCTTGCAGGTCTGTAAAAGACTGATTTCTTTTCCTAAATCTCAAATATCACCAGAGAGCAGTGCTAAAAGAAATTCTTCATTTGTATGATGCTGCATTGCAATTTGGAACTATCCATGAAAGAATAGGGTAAAGAATAGCTGTCAGCTCCAGACAGTTTTTGTTTTCCTACACCTAGCCACTCTTTTTGCTGTGCTACTCCCATTAAAGAAAAAAACATAGAAAGAAGAAACAAAAAGTTAACCATATCTGAATGGTAGATAAAACCTGGAAAGCTGTAGATAAAACAAGAGAACTGGAAAGATGATGATTCTCTGGCATTACTGTGATCAGGCATTAAATGGCTTTTACTCTGACTGCCCACTGAACATTTTGGTTTTTAAAATACAAAGTTATAATTTCTCTTTCTCTGGTAAATTGTCTGAATTGTGCACATGCTATTTTGCTTATTCTATTTATAAACTGAGCCTTTTGACATTTTTGATGATTCAGTTTTTTAATACTAGGTATAGATGCTAATTAAAGTTCCCTAGGAGAAATGAAACTAGGGAGTTCATATTTTATCATGCTTGGAATATTTACAGGCAGTCATGATTGTATTTTAAAATATCACTTTTACTTGTCATTTTATTTTCAGGATATAAGAATCAATTAACATGAAAAGTTATTTGTTGTATATGATGGGGGAAAACTTGTAAAGAGTATGTGCTTGGTTTTTTAGACACAAAAGAAGACACCAACAATAAATTCTGTCTTTTATTATCGTATAATTTAAGTGTTTCTGACACAGATGTTTGTATTTATAATTGAAAATTGAATTTAACTTCAGATTTCCCAAGAGAATGTACACAATATTCAGACACTTGGAAAAAGGACAAGTTATGTTTTAAAGTAATTATAAAAGAGAAGCATAAGCAATTAAAATATCCAAAACTTCGTTAAATTGTTTATGATTCTTTTAGACCTCTAACTGATTGCTGGCTCTCATTTAATGGTG
Organism: Vidua macroura; assembly: GCF_024509145.1. Classification (NCBI taxonomy): domain Eukaryota; kingdom Metazoa; phylum Chordata; class Aves; order Passeriformes; family Viduidae; genus Vidua; species Vidua macroura. Next base: position 21,936,495 of record NC_071572.1, read on the forward strand.
CAACTTACTTACTAAGAAGAGCATTCTTTCCTTCAGGTTGAATAAAGATTCTAAAATGATATAGCAAATATAATTTGATTGCAATAGATTCAATTGCTCATATTGTACTTTTACTTTATTTAATTTAGCATCTTAATCCTCTTAGAGAGTTCTAATCAATGATGTTTCCTTTGGTATGATATAAGTTTCTTTCACTTTATGTTGAGGCCAGTAAAATCAACATTAAGCCGTCTGAATTGGAAGCTACCTTTTCCAACTCTCATTTATATTCTTTCCATAAATATCTGGTCTTTTGTTCTTAAATTGAACCACAACACAGAAGCAGTGTGGCCAGCAGGTCGAGGAAGATGATTTTCCTTTCATGAGACCCTGGCTGGAGTACTGCATCCAAGTCTGTGCTCCTCAGCACAGGAAAGATGTGAGAGCGAGTTCACAAGAGAGCCTTGAAAATTATTAGAGAGCTGGAGAGCCTCTCTGAAAAAAGGCTGAGCTGGGGTTGCTTAGCATGGAGAAGAGAAGGCTCTGTGGAGACCATGCTGCAGGCGTGGAGGAGACTTACAAAATATGGAAGCAGATTTTTTTTTTTACAGGGGCAAAGCTTTTAAACAGAAAGAGGGTTGGGTTTTATGAGGTATAAGGAAGAGATTATTTTATGATGAGGATGGTGAGACACTGAGCTAAGTTACATAGAGAAATGGTGTGCACCCCATCCCTTTAAGTGTTCAAGGCCATGTTTGATGGGGCTTTGAGTAACATGGTTTAGTGAAAGATAAATATTTCTGCTCTTAAAAGTGGGGTTGGACTACATGATCTTTGAAATCCCTTTCCAACTCAAACCATTGTATGATTTGATGATCCAGTTCATTACTTCCTTGGGATTATGCATGAAATGGCACAGAAACTCTTTTCACCTTCACCAAATTAGTGAATTATAAACTAATGTAAAGTTGATGTCATCTTCCATTTCTGTCTTGGTGACTTGCAGCAATCCTCAAATTGACATGTGTGTTGCAATTCTTATTAAATAACTGTCTTTCTGGCATACTGCATTGGATGCCAATACTGAACAGCTGCAAAATACCAAAAGACAATTACATACTTAAGTATAGAATTCATAATAGCTGCAAGTTACAGAGGCAAACTCTTACAGAAAATTCTCTCAATAAGTTTTCGGTTAAAGGCAGATGAAGAGTTTAGTTATGTTCATTATTCTTAACAATTTTCTCCAACTGCTGGACCAGGAATGTTATTATCTTTACTTCTATTTGACCTCCACATAGACCATTAAGGTACCTATATAATTCATAGTTCTTTTTCTAATCTTTTAATAAGTGTTATGCTAACATCACAGAAAGAAAAATTAAAGGTGTTCTTGTTCTTTTGTTGATTTGTTGCTCCTGATTTTCATAATTCACAATAATTTACAATTTAAGTACTTATGAACTCCAGTTCTTTTTAGGTATTATTCACTCAACTTCCTTCATTTTTTCCCCCATTTCATGTATTTCTAAAGCAGTTGTTAATAAAACATGGACATAGCCCTCATGAAATGTAATCAGCATGAACCACTTGGATTGAAGATCTACTTAACTTACTATAAAGAAAAGCATATTTCCATTATGGTCTGAAGATATTCTGTTTCAGTCTTTTCTTTTGAAGGTAAGATTTCATAGCAAGACATTTTCAATATTTTCCTGCACTCAGATTCTCCTTGAATTTTGGTTTGAACTCCATTACCACAATGTCTCTTGGCAATATGGCCCATGAGCTGAAGAGCTGAGAAATAGTCTCACGTGTAATAAGTGCTGAAGCTAGTCAAGGGTTTTGAATATTAATATCAAGGTCATTAAGTATCATTACAATCAAGTAAATCATCAGGAACTGAATAAAGCATTATTTTGAAATGTTTCCATAAACTGTTTCTGTTTAATCACAGGTTATTATGCGCAGTAAGCCAAAGACTTTGCACAGTTTATACAAATGATAAACTAAAGATATGTATTTCAATACAGAGTGAAATAAGTTGTAATCATTTTGAAGGAGGGGACTGGCAAGTGGTTAACCCGTGGATCACTTCTAATGAAAACTGGTAAATTGTCTAGGATAATCCAAGAGAACAAAGGAAACCTTTGTCATTTTATTACTATTCTCTTCTAAAGTACATCACTATCCTAGGGTCTTTTATTAAACTGACAATCAGAGGAAGTATATATTTGAAGAAAATGCTCTTTGATTACTGATACTCAATCAGTGTGTAATTATGAAGACTTTTATCTCAAAGATTCCTTCAATTCTTTCAAAGGTGCTTTCTTTCAAAGATTTTTCAGTTTAAGCTTTGAAGGATGAGAGTTTTGAAGGTTCATAGATCTTACACTGAATGAAATAAATTGCAGAGTAGAGGTTATATTTCAGCTACTTCCAAAATATTTTAATATACAAAATATACAAAATGTACAACCCTACAGAGAGAGAGAGAGAGAGAGAGAGGGAGAGAGAGAGAAAATAGAGGTGCTTTAGACCTAAGGAGGTTCTTGCAAGTCAAAACATTAGCCTGTTTTTACAGGTACATCTGGTGGTCTATTAATTGCCCTCCCAAGTTTTGAATTACTGATCAATTTTTTAATTGCAGGCAATAAGAGTTAACTTTCTAGGTAAACTCATTAAAACTAGATAAAGTGAGGGCTTCCTGAGAACAACCAGTGGCGACATAAGAACATTCAGGAAGACCCTGAAGAATTGTAAAGAGTTTTAACAGACTGTAGTTGTGATATTTTTCAGCATATACAAAATAACTGTGGCACACTCTTGCTGGAGACAAGCAAATCATAGACATTTAAAACAGAAAATATCTTTAGTTCCCTCCCTTTCTGTGATAAATTTAAGATACTGCGTTTTTTTCATTCATAATACTGACAATCTTCCTCATTTCCTGTAATGAACCCATGACTGGATTGTTATATCTGCCACGGCAAGAAATCTTAGGTGACACAAATATTTCAGTAAAGTTTATTTAACAGACTTTTGTCTTTTTATGAGGGTGCTAATGAGTCAAAAAACATTTCTTTTAGTTGCCTGTGATTTCTGCATTACAGGTTTCTGGGAGGAAAAAAATGTCATTTTTTTTGTTTGATATCACTTTGAATAGGGTTGGAAGTGGAGATTAACTCCCACCTTTTGTTTGCCAAGGGCAGAATTTTAGCAATCTAAATGGCTGCTAAGAGTCATGCAGCTGATTTGGAAAAAAATGACAGTCTAATCACACACTTGACTGCATACTGAACTTTTTTCTGACAGAACATTTGTCTCTGAACCAGGAACAAGGTGGCAAATGTACTACTGATGTCAGTCTCCTAAATACATTTTATATCTAATTTGTATCAAGGATACATTTCTGATTATGTCCTTAGTCCATCAACTGCAGTTGTACAATTGGTGCTTGTCCCCCTTAATTAAATTGGGATTCTTTTAAATTTGATAAAATATCTTCCAATCTAACAACATACAGTTCCAACCTGGGAATAGTGCTAGATACAGTTCTTGAATGTATCACAATGCATAATCATGCATTCCCTAAAATATCTGTGTATATATGCATGGTGTATTGATTATGAAGCTTTTTTTAGGGAAGGGAAATACTTTTAGAAGAAAATTTCTCTTTGCTAGAATCCAAAAAGACAAATGTAATGGCAATATTGAGCATAATAACAAATTAATAAATGTCAGCATCCACGATATTAGATGCTTTTGGAGCCATAAACCCTCTGCTAAAATTCATAACCCTTCTGAGAATCTCTCCATAGTTTGAACCTTCAGAGTGCCCAATGACAGCTGTCATGAGTTAGATATGGCCTAAATGAAGCACTGCCTTTTTTTTCTTTAAAAAATTTAAAATCTGCCTCATAATTTATTTCTTCTACTTCATGTATTTTATAACTAGCAAATGAGAATTTCCTGTAAACTCTTTACACACATTGTGTTAGAAATTTCAACAACTCCCCATTTCTGACAAGCCAACATCTACTCATGTCTTTTGTTCCTTTGTAAGACTATCAGTTCCATCCTACATCCTCCTGGGACACAGAAATCCTACCTCAAAGTATGCATACAAAGTGGATGCCAATTGGCATGTCTTTATTTTATTCTTGTTCTCTATTCCAATATTATAGGATATTTTTCTTCTTCATCCCTCCCTCCCCCCCTACCCTTCACCACCAACCCCCTTCATCAGTGAGGGTGCAGCTGTTATAGTCAATGCTCTGTATTGGCCTCTCAACTTCTTTCCCAAGTAATCAAAGCTGATTTACAGCCTGTCATGGTGCATAAATAGTCATAGGTGTATTATTTTGTACTTAGTTAACACTGAATTTTACCTACTAATCGTGCTTAGATCCTAAACCAAGGTGTGACATTTGCTCTGTTGTTTCATTTTCATTCTTCTTTTCCATATAAAGTAGGGCTTATTATATATTATGAGCTGAGTTCCAGGTTGTCGTGGTTGGACACTGGCCAAATGGCAGGCACCCATGAAAGTCGCTCACTCATCCTCTCCTGCCACAGCTGGGCAGAGGAGAGACAAAAATTTAATGAAGGCTTCATGAGTTAAGGACTGGAGGAAAACACTCCAAGGGCAAAACAGGCTCAGCTTAGAGGTATAAAGGGAATCTAGTACTAAAATCAGAGGAGAATAATGAGAAGTAAAATAAGCCCTTAAAATACCTTCTTCCGCCCCCCCCCCCCCCCCCCCCCCCCCCAGCCTCTCCTTCCTTTCCACTGACAGTGCAGGGAGACAGGGTGTGGGGGTTTTGGTCAGTTCTTCACCAAAACTTTCTTCCCCTGTGAGACTATGAGGTCCCTCCCATGGGAGACAGTTCTCTGTGAACTTCTCCAGCACAGGTCCACTCTCGTGAGCAGCAGTCCCGCCACATCTGCTGCAACGTGAATTCCCCCCACAGGCAAAACTGCTGAGCTGTGGGTCACTCTTCCATAGGGTGCAGTCCTCCTAGGGCAGGCTGCTCTAGCCTGGGACCAGGACCCTTCTCTCCCCTGGGTCTCCCACTGGATCACAGCCTCCTCCAGGAATCCACCTGCACATATGTGGGTACCTCCCCCACGGGCTGTGGGTGGATCTCTGCATCCCCTGTGGATCCCCATGGGGTGTGGGTGGATCTCTGCATCCCCCGTGGATCCCCAGGGGCTGCAGGGGCACAGCTGCTTCACCATGGTCTCACCATGGCCTGCAGAGGAATCTCGGCTCACTTAGCAGTTCCTAAGACTGTCAAAGGAAAAAAATTCTCTGTAAGTTACCAACCAAGATGAGGCACCAAAAAAAAAAAAAAAAAAAAAAAAAAAAAAAAAAAAAAAAAAAAAAAATCCAGAATTCATTCCAAACTGAAGGGAAAAAAGATTTAGAACTTACTATGGGGGACAAGAGGTAAGTGCATTTTGGACTGAGTAAATCTTATTGTGGAATGTTTAAGGGAAGTGATGAAGGCAGGGAAAAGGAGAGAACAAGGTGGATAAGGGAGGAACAAGTGTGGAAAAAGAGAGGGAAAAGAAGATAAAAAGGTCCAGATATGTAAAAACTGGCTCTGGACAGTACACTTGAGTGAGAAACCTGCATCTGGTCTGTGCACTCGCTCTGTCTCACTTTCTTATCAAATTCTCGCCTTACCTTTCTTCTGCCCGTCTGCCCTGTCCATTCTGAGCATGTGTCAACACACATGAACCTTGACATAGAAAGTAAGAAAGAAGGTCTGAGCTCCAGTTGCTGAAGTAGGACCATGAAATACCCTTTCCTGGAAGATCCAGGGTATCAGGAGCTGAGATACTGGGGGCTAGGTGCTAGATGGACTGTGTATCAAAGACCAGCTCCTGGAGAAGTACATGTGTGTCTTAGAGTGGACTTCATTTCTGACTATCTGGAGAGGAAAAGCAAGACTACAGTATCTATCCTGTTTCTGTTTCTGTAGATGCCTGTAAAAGTTCTGTTCTCTGCATCTGTCAGCTTTGTGGTCAGCTGTGCTATTGCAGTGTGTGTGTGTGTGTGTGTGTGTTAGGCTGGGCTCACCATTGCTGCTTGGTCACTTGGGCACATGGAACTATACAATATTTGGCCAAGGACCAGTGAACCTCCCTTTGCCCTCAGCCCCATAGAAGTTTGCAGCCTCTAAGATTTTCAACAGTGTTGTGTTTATTATACACACAATATAAAACTTCACTAAAAAAAAGTAAATTAAAACATAAATTTCTGTTTTTCAAGGCTAAATTCTTTCACAATGTTATTTAATGTGTCAAAAATAATATGTTAATTAAAGAAGAGGAAGAAATACTAAAAATCAGAAAATATTTTCAAATTACTGTACTGTTTCAGTATTATTTTGGTCAAACAGCAAAAATAGAGGTAACAGGTTACACTAACAGCATGGTTACCTGTGGAGATTGGAAGAGTATAGGAAGGAGATGTTAAAGTGAGAGTTAGCCAGGGAAATTCAAAACAGTAAGAGAGAGATAACAAAAAGAGAGAGATGTAAAATGCAAGAGAGTCTACAAAATTAACTACGATAGTGAAAAAACATTACAGCATACATATTCAAGAAGCTGCAGCAAAGTATAAGACATCAGCCAAAAAAGCCCATGGAACTTTGGGTTACAAATTAGGAGTAACACAACAGCTGAAGCACCACAAAGAAAGAGCGTTCCTCTCTGTACTGAGGAAAACATTCAATGTACAAGATTGGGCAGCTCCACATACAAAATACTCCCAAGAAATTGAATTAAATTCAGAGGGTAGAAACAAGAAATCTAAAAAAATTAACCACATATGATCTTTCTTTTATCACTTATTCAGAACAGAATTTTTTTCCATAACTGTGTTGTCAAATATCTATGAGTATATTTCCCATATACCTTGTTATTATTCCCAAGACAGTGTTCTCATCACACGTGAGGAAAGAAAAGGATTATTAAAAAGTTAAATAGCTTTGACTGCAAAATGTATGGTCTTGTTAATAGGTCACTCTAGACATAAAAAGGTAGTTTTCCTGTCTCATCATATTTCTAAACTGCTCTAGTAAAAATATACCACATATATTTTCTGTTATTACGATTGCTATATCCTTCTATATGGGCAAGGATTTTACAGTACATATAAAGGATAAAAATGATAGGAAGTGTCATAAGAAATTCCCTTAGATAATGTGTAGAGAATGTAGATGACCCATCCCTTTGAGTGTTTAAGGCCTGCTTGGATCAGGCTCTGGGTACTCTGGTCCAGTGGATGATGTCCCTGCCCATGGCAGGGGGTTTGAATTCGATGATCTTTAAACTCTCTTTAGATCCAAGCCCTTCTATGATTCTATGACAAGAAAGAGGAAACAATAATATGGGGCTTTGTGATGTTTGAAGGGAGTGTCAGTGGGATTATGCAAAATTTAAGAGGGGGCATGTGGGGGAAGAGGATGGGGAGGAACAAGGGGACCTGGGGCAGACAGGGCTCTGTGTAGGAAGGTCTGGCTGTGTGCAGACTCTGGCCAGCCAGCAGGCTTGTCTGACCCAGCCCTGAGCCTCACGTCCCCAGACTGGCCTGTCTTCTCCTTCAATCCTGTGGTACCTCTCTGTGCCCCTCCTCACTCCTCCTCACCTTCCCTTGCCAGTGCTGTAGGGGTGAGAGGCCAGCTGCTGGGCAAAGTGTGAGTTGATTTGAGGTCAGAGACCAGCGTCAGTTGAGGATGCAGGTACCCTGGGCAAGTGGCATCAGCAGCTTGCAGTGAGCACGGGGAGTGAGGGTCTCCAGAGCACATCTGGAGCAGGGCAGCACACACAGCCTGAGGCACTGCCTGGCACAGCCCTGGTGTGGTGGGAGTGTCTGTATCAACTCAAAAACAGCTGAGGGGGGGGAGTCCATATGTGTTAATTGCAGCAAAGTCCATGCTAGATCTGCTGATGAGCAGGAGGCGCCAGATCCGGGCTTGAGCACGAGGCAGGCAGAGAATAAGCCACTTACAGAATCCCTCAGAAGAAAATGTGATGGTAGCTGTTTCCTTATTATTAGTTGCATCTATTTTCACTACCTTTGAAAATTATCATTTGAAAGAGTAGGAGTAAAAAACTTAGTCTATGTAAAACATTTATTCTAGCACTTTAGGGGAATCCATTCATCCCTTTGTTTTTCTTTAAGTTATTTATTACATTATTTATTAGGTTATATTCCAAATATTTTTAACATTAGTTGATTTCAAAAACTCAAATACATTATTAATTTTAGTTTTTAATTTCCTCAGGTAATTTTAGATATTTCGAAGTCAGTAACCATCTTAACTTATTCCCAAAGTCCCATCAGCTAGAATATTTTTCTAACATTATTTTACTCAAATTCTAGCCTTTACTGAGGAATTAATTTAAATTTCTAGCCAAAAAGCAAACAAACAAAACCCCACACAAAACAAAACAAAACCAAAAAAACACACCAAAAAAAACCAACCAACCAAAAACCTCCCAAAAAAACAAAGCAGAAGTCCAAAGACCATTCAAGTTTATTCTAGAACAACTAGTAGAAATTTGCCCCATTTGCCAAGTGTTGGCAGCAATCACATCCTAATCTTGTATTGTTTGAGTAAATCCCTTGAATTCTCTGACTGAGCTTTTGCTCACATGAATCTATTCAATAGCTGAGGTACTGAGAATTATAGTTTAGTAGATTATCATAAACATACCCATTTCAAGTACCAATAAATAAATCTGATGAATTATTTATTTCTGAAGTTTTCATAATTCAGTAAAGAAACATATCCAAAGTCATATCTGTTTTCAGCCTGGCACAGGTTCCAAAACCAGAACTCCACAGATGTAATTCCTTCTTATATTTCCTATTCTGACATTTGCTTCTACAAAGAACCACAACAGAAAACTAGAATATACATATATTCCTGCATCAACTATTTTTGTTACTGGATTAAACAGAGCTGGGTGCTTTTTGTCCAGCTCTTATTTCTCCTCAGTCTATTCTTTCTGCAAAGGTTCACAGAGGTCTTGATTCCCACAACATGCACATATGTAAATAAGTGTAAGTATATTAGTATAAATAAAGATCCTGTGCTTACCTAAGATATTCTTTTTCAATGTACTTTCTGTCTTGGGGAAAAAAATGAAAGGCTTAGAATGCAAGATTTTGATCCAGATGTGCATGAGATCTGAGGTACAGGCAAGATTGCTATTGAATATTTTTTGACTAAAGTAGGTTTCTGTCTTGTAGCTGGATTAAAAATCCAATTATTTATCTGTGCTTTCTGAATTTATCTCCGAAATGAATCAAGATGAATACAGAGATATCTTGAATGTGGAACAGGAAAGGTAAACAAATTTATTTCAACAGGCTTATGTCTGTGTCAATACAATTGTTAAGTGCTTCTGTAATAGTTCTGTAGTGAAGAAGTATGAGAACTGGGTTATTTAATTGTTGGCATTAGATTTCTAAAAAATTAGACTGTCAACTTAGACTTACTTAAAGAAAACATCACTAAATAAAATTATTAAAGGAAAAGATTTCCAAGATTATGTGCACATATTTTATGATGAGAAGAATAGGAATTAAGGCAGCCTACAATGATTAACATATATACAGCATGTTTATCCTTCCAGGTTAGGATTACATTTTCAAAGGAAATTATGGGCATTTTAGCCTTTAGTATATTGTCCTAAACTATTCATTACAATTTCTGTATTCTCTAGTGTTCACATTCTTTATTGACATGAACTCTATTTTCTAATGGTTTTCTTATTCAAAACTCCTAAATTTAGTAGCCAAAGCACACATTTTTTATTGTTTGAAAAAAAACCATATAAAATATATATAAAATGTTATATTTAGCAGACTTTCCTTCAGTAGACTTCTTTAAATAACATCTGTTCAGCCACCATCTCAAAGAATAAATTGCTCTTCTCCTTTTCATTCTCAAAAATAACTTCAGTAAAACTACTTCATTTCTTGTGAACCTAGAGGTATGTAAAGCTCATGATAAATTTACATTTCATTCCATTCATGTAATTAAAATGTTAATAAATTCTCACTCAAAACAATCTGTCAGAGAAAGAAACACTGATTTAGTTTTCATGGAGCACTCTGTAATCTTCCATTTTAACAATAAAATAAAAAATATGCATTAGAAGGCTGAAATGTGGGTAGATTTATCCACCCACAAAAAACTAAAGCACCTCCTGATGTGCATTTTAATAAGCTTTCCTATATGGCCTTTTGTTTTCCTTCCTTTATTACGATATCACATTTTTGAGGTACAACCAAATATGCTAATTAGTATGCTATCAATGCTATTGATGCAGAAATACATAAAGAAAATAAATATTGAGCTTGAGGCATTATGATTTGATGTGTTCTCTTTATCAAAACAATAGGGTGAAGAATTTACCAGACTGCTCTTGTTTTTCCTGGTTGGTTGGTTGATTGATTTTGATTTTGGAGGGGTGTTTGGTTTTTTTTTTTTTTTTTTTTGGTTTTTTGTTTTGTTTTGGTTTGGTTTTTTTTGGTTTTTTTTTTTTGGTTTTTGTTTTTGTTTGTTTGTTTGTTTGTTTTGTGATCTTTTTTTTTTAATTGGTTCTAGTTCTGGGCTTCTTTTTTTCTGGATTTAAAATTGTTCAGCTGAAGTTATTGATGTCCAGATGTGGGATTTTCATCTCCCAGAGACTCTAAAGCTGACCACAGGGCTAATTATAAAAGGATAGGAAGTTAAAAAAGAAACAGGGTTTGCTTTTAATAAGAAGTGTACCAGGCTAAACAGAAGACAATGATGTGGAAAAGAAGGAATAAAGGAGACAAGGTCATCAGACGCAGAGAGTGACTTTTCAACTCTCGTGGCAGATTCCAATCTTAAAGTGAGGAAAATGTCGAGTTAACACTTCAGCTTCATAGAAATAAACAATTCACTAAAGAAAAAAAATGTAAAATTCTTAAACAAAGTGAGTATATCTTTTTTTCTATGCAATTTTATGCTTAATGGGATTGGTCTTTATCTAGTCATATCAAGAGCAAGGAATATTTAGATTTGACTCCTAATCTCAGGATAGACATCTTCCAGTTTGTTCTTTGAATAAACTCTCTTACAACTGCAGGAGGAATATTGCAATCAGAAATACTGAAATGTGGGAAGTTATCCTCATGTTTGGGCTGAAGACGTCAAGATAGTTTGTGTCTAGAAGCAGCACCAAATAAAGACTCTAGCTGTAGTAGCTAGTTTCTTTTCATAATCAATATTGGGATTTTTTTTTGCTTAGCTTTTTCACTCAGCATTTAGGATCAAGAAGTTTAAACAAAGAAAAGTAACTCAAAAATGCATCCAGCGAAAGGCTGTGAGAAATAGGGAATTCTTTGTTGGTCTCAAAAAAAGAAAATTCAGGTTGCAGTCCAGCTGTCTTATCTTCCAAGGAAAATTAATGTCCTTATTTATGTGTGGCATATATGACATTTTTCTTTTCTTAGTGAAAATTTGTGTGGAAATATTTTGGCTTCCTGGGTTCACAGATGGTAATATCATCAGTGTTACAATTATCCTTCAAGATTTTTAGGGGCCATACTGAAAAAATAAGATAATTCCTTACCAGAAAAAAAAAAAAAAAAAAAAAAAAAAAAAAAAAAAAAAAAACCAAAAAACCCAAAAAAAAAAAACCCAACACAAATTGGAGGAAACTTACGACAGAAATGCCACTTTTAAAAAATGCATTTTTAACCTAATTTCTGAAAGCAAGTCAAATTTCTGTCTGCTGATACTGGTGCTTGAGTAGTTAATCTCTGCAGCAATATATCATAATTTAGACTATTTGTAAGAAAATGGTCATTTGACCCTGTAGTATGCTTTTTAGTTGAATTTATGATTCAGTACCCACTCATTTTCCATTGTAAAATTTGGGTACATAGAAGAAAACAAATACTGTCTTTGTAAGCACATATAATTCTTTCTATGTAAATGTTATGCAATGTCCTGCTATTCTTAGCTTATTTTTCAGGGAAAATATGCTAAGAACCAACAAAGCATGGACTGCTCTGAGAATGTGGACATGAAGACCTTCACATTTCTAACTCTCTAGATATAACTGAGATGGCACTTCAGAAGAAAAAAATAGTTGATTTTTTAAAATTTTCTGCATTGCTATTGTTTTCGTGCTTATATTCTTGCATTCCACAATTTTTTTCTTTACCTTGAGAGTGGCAAAATAAAAAGCTTTTTCAACAATAATTATCATCAAAAATGCCCAAACAAATTCTAAGATAGAATTTGTTTCATAGGCATACCAACCAAATTTGTGAGTTAGTCCTGTACAAGATTTGGCTTTTCTGTAAGTTTAGAAAGAAAAACAAACTTGGTATATTTTAGCACATCTTGCAATTTGCATGCTGGGTCCAGCATCTTTATTTTTACTTTTTCTTAAGTTCTGCAAGAGTTCTTGTCACACCCAAAACAAATTTCCCCTAAAGGCATGACAAAGGACTGATTACTTGCTTCTCTACTTTTCCCTTTAAAACTTTTCAAAGGAATTTTCTATGACCTGCCATCCCTCCTTTAGTACCTCTCCCTGTACAATAAAGTATTTAGCCCCCATTCAGTGGAAAATGGAAATGGAAACCCCCATTTTCCCATGGAAGAAAAGGGGGTCGGCAAACCCCTTCACATTCTATTTTCCTTACCAGTGACTGATGACTGACATTCCTTGGCCAAGAATGACTGAATTCCCATTTCACAGAATCATGCAGGTTGGAAGTGACTGGTCACCAAGCACTGTCCTTGACTGCCACGACTGCCACCCTTTAAAGATGACAGATTTCCAGTGTCATTATCCAGGCCACTCAGCTCTTTGAGTCGTCCACTCCAGGTCCCATGAACTTTTACAAGCTTGTGTCTTGTAATGTATTACTCATAATTTTTTAAGTACTCCTTATCTGGCAATAAATTAAGCCAATTTCCCCAGGTCAAATCTGTTTTGCCAGTGACTGATTTTGCCAGTGAGTGGTTTCCCCCTGTCCTTACCTCAACCCACCGATCATTTGTTATATTTTCTTTCCCCTGTCCAGCTGAGGAGAGGAGTGACAGAATAGCTTGGGTGGACACCTGGTGTTAAGCCAGGGTCAGCCCATCACAGATCACATGTCCTTCAGCTTTAGCTTCTCTAAATTTGTCCTGAGGACACCTTCTGGATTTATGTGTTTCTTTCCTTCATCTTTTTACATCCTCTAGCAGCTACCCTTAAATTTTGTTTATTTAAGAACAGAAGGATAGGATAGGATTCCTCTGTAGAAAAGGGGTGAATTCTCTGAAGAACTAGGTACACAGCTATTTCTCTATAAGTACACAGTGTAAAGGGTGGGAGGTTTTATTCTTCTATTTGAGGGGGGGTGGGGAGAGTTGAGTGGGACTGTTTGTCTCATTGTTTCCCCTCAGAACTAAATCTGTACTGGATTTTTGGGTTTTTTAAAATAATATTCATTCATCATGTCTTCAAAACTGGTAATATTTCAATTTGTTTGAAGATTTTAAAAAAATCTAGCCTAAAAAATGAACCTCAAATATGTTAATCTTAAACCATTTTAATTTCTTTTGAATCAATCTGTGCTTATGATACCTTTTTTCCTCTTATCCTTGATTATTACTCATAGATTTATTCAACTGGGTTTTGAAATTATTTGCCTAGAAATATATCATTTTGCTTTTTTTTTTATGTGCTTTATCACACACATAATTTATGCTTCACTTGCTCTAGATAGAAAGAAAGCCTTCACATAACAGAAGTGATTGTACAGTATTGCATTATTTTACTTGGAAAAAGGGATGTCATGACTGTTTATCAGCACACTCCCAGGAAACAGACTAACTTTTATGCCTCTTTTAAGGTTAGCAATACTCTGGATTTGCAAGGATTATTAATAAATTTACAATTGGCTTTAAATCTAAAAGTGCTTTATGTATCATATCTCACCATTACTGTACCCATGGGAACAGGTTGATGATTTGGAGTAAATGGCTACCCATCTGAAAACATATTAATTGGTGAAAAAACGGAAAACCTTACAGTCAAAATTCACTAAGCTACAGTGTTCTGAAACTTATTTATTTTGTCTATTTTACATTTCCAAAACCTGTTCCTATTTAAAATCGAAAAGAATAATCAAAATTTTGGATAACAACGGTTTTCAAATAGTATTAATGTGTTTTTTAGTCTTGCAGCTACCAGATTGTCTTGGGTAAGTTGGACTGAAGCTGGGTGATATATGATATAAAATGATTGCAGGCCGGGAAATTACTGTCTGGAAAGAACCTGAATTCAAGAGACATTTTTATTTAGCAAAACACTGGGACTCATGCTTGAAAATTTATGCTATTCTAAACTGAAATGGCCTAAGAATTTTCCCAGTGGTTACCCTAATCTATGTTCCAGTAAATTCCACTCTCCAAGGGCTAATAAACTGCAGCCTCCTGGTATTACTTCTTATATTAATTTAAAGTGTCAAGGTGTCTTGGTGTGAAGGACTCTATATCAAAAGATCATTAGTCTGCTTACATTCCGATAAAGAAGTATTGGTGTGCAATTCTCTTGACTAATAACTCAATATGTCTTCTGTGAAAAAGACTACATATTCTATGCAAGAAAGAAAAAAAACAGGCCACCTTCGAAAAAATTAAAATTGACAAATGTTGCTGCCATCAACTTCTTGACTCTTATAAGCAAATTTTGTGGCTATTTTTCCTAAAATATGTATGTAAAAACAATAAAATATGTGATGTGTGAATATCAATATGCTTCTCTTCCTTTATGATTTCAAAACAGGACAGATTCAGGCTTGAAATACAGTGAAGATTTAAAATAAATGACAGCTATTAACCATGGCAGGTATATATTGTCACTGATGCATTATCAGACTGTGCTGGAACCCATACCAATGGTGAACTTAATATCGTTAATAAATATCTTCTTCTGACATATTCTCGCTGAAGGAAGATTTAATTCAGAAAAGTGTTTTACCTCTTATATAGATCAGAAAATGATGGTAAACACCGGTAAATCACATATCAGCAGGTAATAAAATCACTGTAGTTATATCTCAGAACACAGTGCATATTCCATTGCTAGATCCATTGAAAGCCTTGTTTCAAAATTTATATAGTAAATAGATACTTTAAAAAAAATGCTTAGCTTGTAATTATCACACCAATTTACAAGAGTTAAAAATATGTGAATAAAAAAGAAAAAAATCTCATTATTTGTAAAAATAAATTCCCTATCTCCAAACTATTATAAAAACATCTGTGTGTTATATATGGTGGAGATGGCTTTAAAGATAAGAAAAGCAATGATAAAAACGAGGTCAGTGCACCCCATCAAAGTGGTAATCTTCACATAATGACTACAGCAACACATCATTTTAATTTTAGGCATCTAGTGTTCAGAGTTCCCCATAGTCATTAGAAATTACAGTGTAATTGACTATTCCATATCTTTAGAAAGATATTAGTCCGACTCTTTAATAAAATCTGCATAAATGATATTGCTACAATATCCTAAGCTGCATGTTGTGATTTTAAAAATTCAATCATAATTTATATAATAAAACACATGACCATTAATTATTCTTTTAAGAAATTATCAGTACAGCAAAATGGTGTATTGTTTAAACTAGAAAAGAAGTAATTCTGTCTCTGGAAAGAATTACTCTGTGTTATTTGGGTGCTTGCTTTTCTGTTTTAAACATAAGCAATCAATGGGATTTGCCCTTTTTCAGAACCCCTTAAAGAACTCATTTTATAAATGGCATCTGATAGAGGATAACATAAAAACCTATTACTTGCTACAGTTCACTTGCAGATATTCTTCTGCCAAGCCATAATTTAAGAGTACAAAAAGAAATTACATGGAAGGTTTGCGTAAGACACTAGTGATAGTAGCCAGCTCCACTTGTGCATTTAAAAAGCTTCTTTCTATCAATTTTCGACTTAAGTCGTTGATGCATTTATATTTTTACTGTTTCTGATACTAAGAATAAAAGTTCATGTAAGATGGATGTGTGCATTAATGTTCCTTTTCCCACAGCCTCGCATTGGCAACTGATATAAGGACATGTTGCACTGTGTGTGGGGCTGATTCGGAACAAGAGGGAGATTTCAGTTCTGATTGCAGCTCAGAAACGTCACAGAGCAGTTGTTTTCCTGAGGTTTTTTTTACATGATGGGTTCAACAGTTTTATGACTACTGCTTATGAATTTCGAGCCTTTATAATTATCTACAAGTTCTGGCTTATGAGATAGTATAACTGAAAGGGAAATTGGACTTTGCAAATTATGAACATATATCATAAAACCTGGGTTTGTTCCAAAGCCTAATGTAACTGGTGGAAGATTTTCAGTTTATTACAATCAGCTTTGGATGAGGCCTTCTCCTGTACTAATCGTTGAACTAAAGAAAGCAGTGGAATTCAGAAACTTCAAAATCTCTTCTAAATTAAAATACTTTTTGGAAATATGGTCTGACATCTGTTGTCACAGACTAATCTCATTCTTCTTCTCTGTTGCCTGAGAAGATTCCTACTTCCTTTTCATCTAAAAAATATCAGCTTTGTTCTCTAAGAACTTGGTTGTATTTCCTGCATTTCTCCTTTCTTGCCTTACACAGTAAGTTGGTGCTTCTCTGTCCACTACATACAGTACTAGTTAGGATTCAAAATAAAGGAATAATCTCTACCTTGGTGAGACCATGTGTGATGAATTGACCCTGGCGGGATGTCAGGTGGTCACCAAAGCCACTATGTCACTCCCCTCCTCAGCTGGACAGGGAAGAGAAAATATAATGAAAGGCTCATGGGTCAAGATAAGGACAGGAACTCACCAGTTACTGTCATAGGCAAAACAGACTCAGCTTTGGGAAATTAGTTTAATTTAGTATCACTCAAATCAGAGTAGGGAAATGAAAAATAAAGCCAAATCTTAAAATCACCTTCCCCTGACCCATCTGTTCTCTCGGGCTTAACTTTACTGATGAATTCTCTAATTTCTTCCCACCAGCAGTGCAAGGGGGCAGGAAATTGGGGCTGAAGCCAGTTCATCAAAAGTTGCCTTTGCTACTCCTTCCTCTTCAGGGGAAGTCCTCCACACATTCTTTCCCTGCTCTGGTGTGGGGTCCCTCCCACATGAGAGAGTGGGAGGGATAATTATAATAATAATTATTATTATGTAATTAAAGTCCAATAATTTCTTCAATGTCAGTCCTTCCCAGGGGCTGCCTTTTTCCACAAACTGCCCCAGCTTGTATCCCTTCCACAGGTTCACAAGTCCTTCCTGCAAACCAGCTCCAGCTCCTCTCTCCATTGATCCACTAGTCCCGCCAGGAGTCTGTTTCAGGGCAGAGTTGTATATGCAAATAAAATCAAATAATTATATAGAGTGGCAGGGTGCTACTTGTACAAATCCGGACTGGCACGACTATGCTAAACTACTAGGAATTTTTGATAGCTCAGCTATCCAATTAGTTGTACACAAGTCCAAACACTTGTCCACTGATCTGAAATCATTATTTCCAGTTGTTAAAAGCTATCTGCTTGAAAATAAGTTAACAAGTTGTCTGAAGTGTATACAACCAGTGAGTATCCACTGTTTTTTTCCAGGAAAGAAATAATACAAAGTAGCTGTTAAGCTGCTTTTCTTCCTTCTTGTGTTATATGACTCCCAAGGAACATTCTGTTTATGTCAGAGAAAGTAAAGAGTACTGGGGACACTGGATAATAACCTGATTTAGATGACTAACATGAGGACATCAGTGTTTCTAAGTAGTCTATGGTAGTCAGGACCATGAAAAATTTACTTTATAGAATTGGTAAGGGCAGAGTTTAATTAATGTATTGAATTAATATGTTATCTGATTACTTCTTTTGCTATGACTGTAGGGATTAATTGCTTCCCCTTCAAGGTAATTTCTTCTTAAAGTGAAGACTCTTCAGCCCCTGCTGTACCATAGTCTCTTCACAAGCAGGCAACAGGCAGGAGGTTGTTCTGTAGCCAGGGCATCACTATCAGCTAGTAATTGTCACTGCAGTCTGAAATCAACAAATGGAAGACAGAGTGGAACATTTTATTCCAAAGAAGGAGACAGCAGTGATTGATTCTAGTGGTATGATAAACCTTGAAATCTGTTGTTAATGACTACACTACAGTACTTTTTGAGGAATAGTGTTCATCAAAGACAACTTGTGAAGTTCTTTGCTTTCAAACAGTACAGGATAGAAAAAAATCTCCTTCTTTCACTGGTGCTATTTTGCTTTTTACTGTGTAATGCCTGCATGTCTACTCCTTAGTAATTTCCATGCTGAGCTATTGAAAGTATTTCTACTTTATTTATGAATACAAAATTACTTAAAAGTCTCTATTGATAAACGATCTTAATTTCCTCACAGACTTGCATTTTACAAAATTGAAAAAAGAAACTGCAAAATGTTAGTCAAAATAGTGTTAAGTCCCAGATGATAAGATCATTAGAACATAATCTAAATTATATTTGCTCATTCTGTAGCAAAAGAAGCTCAAAAAGGAAATACAGACTGAAGTAAAAAAAAAAAAGAAAAAACACTAAATTTTTGGAGAGTAGGGATAAATACAGTTCACTTGTTCAGCCATGTCTTAATGTTCCTTTTTATAAGATACTCAAATACAATAGTCATGTTCACTCAAACAGAACTCACGTAGACAGATCTGAACTTTTCTTGAAGGGGAAATGATTGATGATATCTGCCACTACATGAAGGATGGGTAAGTCACTGTGAATGTTGCTTTATTGACAGTGCTTGAACCTTGACTGATCTCAGAGGAAAAACAATGGATATATAATGTCACTTCATCACAAAAGGAGCTTTCAAGACACTTCATAAATGATTTGTAACAATGTTTTATCACATGAGTTTTTGATACTACTTTACTATTATTTATTTCCTGTATTCAAATGAAGATAACTTTAATTAAGCATTAATTAGCCATTCATATTAGTTGCTTAGAAAACTAAAATCTTTTGAGAACAAACATGATATATGTTTTTTTACATAGAACTTTTAATGTGTGCTTTGCAACAGTGACCACTACCAGGACTCAATTGCTTTTTACACTGAAGTTTTTTGATACAATTCTGACAATATGAAAAATTGATTAAAGTGAAAATTACTTCATCTTATTTTTAGATGAATATATCACTTTGACTCTCTATGACCAAGCCAGCTGGCTGTGAAAAGGAAGATGGTGTAGTTGACTGACTGGTGGAGGAAGCAAGCTTCTCAATCTTCTTGAGCTATATCATGTCACTCACCATCCAGGCTCTCAACTGCATGTACAAACACGGAAATGTGCAAGCCCAGGTAATGCTCCATATGCTAAAACAGTATCTTGCACTTCTGAACCAGTAAAATGCTACTCTTAACACAGTCATTGCATTTAAAAATTCATCCAAAGAGCAAAAATTTATTTGGTCATATTATCTTTTTTAAATTTTAATGGTTAGGATTTTTACTTTAGTCAGTCAGAATTAATTTTGATGAGGAAATGCTTAGCATTTTGTCAAAAAGTATTTTTTATTGCCTTACTTTGTAGTTCTTTGCACCAATGGACATTGATCTCCATTTATTTCAAGTATCTAGTAGACTTTTTTATTGAATAAGAATTTTGGCTTCAATTTTAAATGATGTGTTCAGAAGATTTTGGTTTTTTGATGGCACTAAAAAGTAATCTGCAGACAAAAATGCTTCAACTTACTTTAATTTACATTTGTTAAAGTTGTAGACCTAGATCCCCACATCACTCCTCCCCATCTAATCTCTGGCATAGTTTTGGCTCAAGACAATGAGTTCTGTCCCAGAGGTTACCTAGAAGAGGTATTATTATAGACCAAATGTTATTCTATACCTTTTTTCCCTTATTATCAAGAATGGTGAGAAGGAGAATGAAGTATCGTTTTTGAAAACAGGTGATTGGCTCATTTTAGTAATGTAGATGTAACCAATAGGAGAAATTAGGACATTTAACATTGGTTAATTTAAATAAAATTTCATTAAACTGATTTTGACCATGAAACAAGATAGTGACAGGTTTCACAATGTGTGAGAATGTTTTTGGGTTTTTTGGTTTGCTTTATACTTGTTTTTCTTGTTGTTTTTTCCTCCTTGTCAGACCTTTGAATTCAAACTGAGGTTAGAAAATTGATCTATTTTGTCTCTTTTTTCCTGGACTCTCATCTGTAATAAGGATTTTTGAACCACAATCAAATATAATATCAACAAAAATAACACCTACATGAAGTGGAGTGAAATCCAATGTTCTCTATAGCTGAATTAGTACTTAAGTGTTAGTTGTTGTAAAAGCCTACTTTAGACATGAAAGTAGTCATGATTTGCCCAAAGAATAACTGATATGTTAAATAACAAGCTCCACACTGACAGCCACTTTTCTGACTATAACCACAGTTTTAGCAGTCCATTCCAACACTTCTTTTGACAAAAAAATTCACCTAGCAGATTGAGATTAATAAGGCAAGAACATTCATTTTATTCTGAAAATATCACTTGCAGTGCCACCTGCATTCATATTAAGCTGGTAACAGAATTCTACCTCTGATACCTTTTCATTGTATTTCTTAGTACATAAAATATCTCAGAGGCAGCAAAGATTCTGTCAGATTCTCAGACATCAGTGTAGGTCACCAAAAAATCAACATGTTTATTAATACCCTTATGAAAAAGACACAGTTTTTATCTTTGTACTTTCCTATCCCAGCCAAAGTCCCTGCATAGTACTTGTACCTGAGACTGAAGCAGGTGAACAACTACTCTGAGTGACCCAGAAAGGATCATGAGCAAGACATCAGGTGGCTAACTAACTTACAGAACTTTTAGTTTATGATGTCTTTCCTGTTTATTATGTGACAGGGGATAACATCTGACACAGGCCATTTTCCCTGATATAAGTGATCCTACAGTGACGCAGTTTTGGCATCCTTAATATACTAATTCAGATTTAGAGCAAAGAGAATGGAAGAAGTGCTGTGCCATATATAATTTGAGGCAGGGTGCACAGTGCTTATGACAGTTGGATTGTTCAACAGAAAATTCCAGTACCTGAGCAACAGCCAGAAGCACAGTTTCTCCACTGTGCCCTACATTCAGTGCAACCTATTTCTTCAGCTTGAATATGCACTGAGGGTTAGAGGAGTGCTGTTTAAAATTCATCATATACTGAGAAGTTTTCCATGCTCTCAGCTTTCTAAAACACTGCAGGTTGCAAAGAAAATAATTCCCTCTTATAAGTGGTTTTCTGCCTCATTTGATGCATACAGAATGTTAGAATGCTCATCTGAAAAACAGGTGCTTTTTAAAGTGGCTTGCTGTGTGAGTACTGATACATAGCATTGAAGGGCTACGTTTTTGAAATGTCAACCCCAAATATGATAGACGTTTATAATGCTGATCTTAACTGAACATCTTTCAAATAATGATTTATAAATTTGTCCTTTTCCATCCCAAGTGTAAGAAAGATTTTTAAATCCAAACTTTACATTTAAGATTTATTAGCATAATTCAAAATTCTAGAGTCAAAAATGCATTTTACTGAATTATAGAGCTGTATCCTATCTAGAGGTTCAATTGAAAGAAAAAGTCTAAATCAAATTCTTCTGTGGATTTCAGCACAAGTTTTTTTTTTTTTTTTTTTTGAAACCTAGGGATAATATATTATTCAGACTTTTAGAAGTTTCCATTTTGAGAATACAAAAAAAAATCATCAGGAAGACTTTGCAAAAATCTATGATCCATTTCTCCTTTATCTTGCAAATTTCTGGGAATATTTTTCTTTACATTTTCAAATATTTTACATGAAAACAACTTAGAACTGTGAACACTGGCAAGTTCTGAATGAGGGTGCTTAAGGGCAGTCTTTTAAAAATTATATTTTAAAGACATTCACATCATAACCATTTTTGCTGCTCAGCAACCTAAGAAAATAAAATAACCAAAAAAGGACTAAAAAATCAAATTCTGATTCAATATGGTATGCCTTTCTATTATAATTAAATAATCAAATTTACAAAGTAGTAAGAAGCTACTATCTTAATTACAGCTTTCATTTTATCTTAATTCAGGAATACAAGCATGTTACACTTCTGTTATTCTATCTGATACCTTGACAAAGCTCTGATGAAACTATGTTTCTCTATGCAGATTATACAGAAACTCAAATAGCACATTAGGAATTCATATTTTCTAAATGCATGTAGACAAACTCCCACATATACAGAAAGGCAGCATAAAGCCATGTCCTACTTAAATCCCCTTCTACTTTAATATATTTGCATAGGACTATATAATTATGCAGTTGTTAAATCTCAGTAATACCAAAATGAATTTATGAATATATATTTTCTCATTGTTAAGAATAAGTCTTAAGTATTCCTAGATAAATCAGTTGTCCTTTTTTATCCTATCTGAATACCAGTATTTTAAGAGCTTTCTTCCTGACTGTAGGACTATATCTGTATATAGTAACACCTGGAACATTAAAAAAAATGAGGCCTTTAAATGCTTCAGGATACATTTGTTCTTATAATTTCCAATCTATCTTGTCTTTTGATTTTGTCTCTCTACAAAGTTTTTTGAATTCCTATGAGTAGACTGTTAACATCTATGTATTTCAAATTCTGTCATAATGTCACAGAATTGTAGACTACTTTACGTAGGAAGGGACCTTCGAAAATAATCTAGTCCAAACTCCATGCCATGAATAAGGAAGATCTTTCAATAGATTACACTGCTTGAGGCCTTGTCCAACATGATTTTGGACACTTCCAGGGATGAGACATCCAAATCTTCTCTGGGTAACCTGCTTCAGGGTCTCCCAACAGTCATTGTAAAAAATTTCATCCTTCCATCCAATATATTTTTTTTTTTCCATTTTAACCAATGACTCTTGTTCTATAGCTACAAGCCCTGGTAAAAATGATCTCTCTATATTACTTATATTTAAATATTGAAAGGCTGCAGCAAGGCCTCCTTTTTCTTTTCCTGGATGAGCAACCCCAGGTCTCTGAGCCTGTTCATAGGAGAGGTGTTCTGGCCCTCTGATGATTTTTTTGTCATGTCTCTGGATTTGCTCCAACCTGTTCATGTTTTTCCTGTGCTGAGAATCCCAGAGCTGGACACAGTACTGCAGGCAGGATCTCATAAGAGCAGCATAAAGAAGGAGAATCACCTCTCTTGACCTGCTGGCTACACTTTTTTTTTGATACAGCCCAGCATATGATTTCTAGGCTGCATACACACATTGCTGGATCACATCCAATTTTTTTTATCCACAAGGATGGCGGACATCAAGTCCTTCTCTTCTGGACTGGTTCCAATCCATTCTTCCTCCAGTCTGTACTGATATTAAAGATTGACGTGACCCAGGTGCAGGACCTTGCATTGGTCTTGTTGATATTCATGAGATCCATACATCCTCAAGCCTATTAAGGTCCATCTAGATGGTGTCCCTTCCCTCTAATATATCAACTGTACCATTCACCTTGGTGTAATCCAAAAACTTGATGAGAGTGCATTCAATCCCATTGGTCTGTGCCAATAATGAAGATGTAAAATATCTTTGGTATCCATATGGACTCTTGAGGGACACCACTGATTACTGGTTTCCACTAGAGCATTGAGTCTTTGACTGTGACCATCCAGGCAGCTCCTTATCCATCTAACAATATGTCCATCAAACTCATAATCTCATAATCTCAGGGAAGGAGACAAATAAAGTAATGGTAATTTGTTTTTAAAGTGTATGGTGATTATAGACAACTCTAGCCATTTAACTCGTGTCTGGTTTAAAATCCAGCTAGAAAATTAAACCCACTTAAGCTGCTCCTTTTTCCCCTCCCCACCCCTTCCATGATGGAGGAACACTAGGAAACATTATAAATTGGAATCACAATTTATTGAAAAATCATAATAACCTCAACAATTTTAATAAAAGAGTGTACAAAAGAGAGTTTTACCCACAAAAGGATATTCATTACCAAACAAACAAAAACACTTCTTAAAGACTGTGTCCAGCATGGTTTCCCAGCAAAGGCAAAATGACCACTGGCCCTGTGCTATGGCCACATGGTATTCAGGAAAACAAAAACAATGTATTGGGGAGGCTCTCATGGCTTAACTTCCTGGTCCCCCAGCCTGAAAACAACAGAAAACAGGGACAAAACATAACCAGGAAAGCTAGTTCATCCAAGTGAGTAGCTGTGCTGCCGAAATGGCAATTCTGTGTGGCTCAGGCCCTGCAGGCTCTCTCCCTGGGCACAGAAGCACTGTGGGAACAGCAATGGTAGTCTCAATCCCACACCCTCTCCAGAGCAAGCCCAGCAACCCCCCCCCCCAAAAAAAAAAAAAAAAAAAAAAAAAAAAAAAAAGAAAATAAGGCAAACTTGTGGCTTCTAGCCTTGGCTTTTTAACTTAAGAACCACTGGTGTAGGCGATATTGAATATTGAATACATAGTGCTAAAAGCTCCACCCCTTGTCTCTGTACCCAGGGCAACTAGCAAACAATAATGAATTTAATTTACTCATGTAATAGTAGCCAGAGAGACAATTAAGACAGAGTTCCATTCCAATATGCATATATAGCATCCCTGAATACTGAGACCAGACAATGTGTGGCCAGGTTTATGTCACAGAGAAAAGGTGGCTGCAATAGTAAGCCAAGAATATTTCTTTCGATTTACTCTAGTTCCAACAGGAATACTGAAATGGTTACCAATTGATTTGTGTGAACAGAAATACAACCACTGAAAGCCAGCATGGATTTGTTAGGAACTCTAACAAATCTTTTGAATAAAGGAAAACCAGTAAATCTAGAATGTATCTGACAAAGCCCAGATGATTCTAGGCTGCTTACCCAGTCAATAGAGAACTAAGAACTTGGAGAGCAAAGTGCCCAGTTCTGTATGTCAGACTTCAAAAAAGATAAAGATGGTGCTGATTTGTTGTTCAAAGTACAGCAAAGAGAATGATCATAGGTTTATAATATACAGCCTATGAAAATAAAATTAATGAATTCTGTTTCTTTAGTTTACAGATGGACACAGAAGGAAGGAAAAAATGAGATGACTACATGTAAAAGGTACTGTCATAAGCAAAGACAAAGAGAAGAAATAACAAGAGGTTTAATTTAAAGTCAGGGAGATTTATCTAATTTGAGAAAATCTTTCCAGTAAGAAGAGCAGTGGATTATTAAAGGGAATTGCTAAGGAAAGGTTCTCATCTTTTATGATGATATAGACACATAGATATGTAAGTCATATCCAGAAGCAGAAGACCAAAGTGGGTGATCTTCTGATGTGAGCCCTAGTACTCCATGTTTCTGTTTCTCTGTTACTTAATGATGAAGCCAACTGTTCTGATAAAATGGTGTATTAAATTAGATATATTCCAATCCAGATTGAATTAGGCATGTATATCTATAGAATGCTTTCAGTGGTGACACAGAGAGCTATTAAGCAAAAAAAGCTAAAGCCTGTGTCAAATTGAACTGAATCTCCACTATCCAGCACTAATCTGATTTAAAAGTCTATTGTCTGCATTTTTGTCTCCCCCATCTCCTTTTATTTTATGAATTAAACTTTCAGTGTAAGAAAACATTCCTGATTGAATTTCTGTGAGAGAAATTTTGATATAGACTGATGCCTGCTTCCTTTCTTAAGAATTTTACATTGGAAATTTCCTACAGGTTAATATAATCAAATTCTGCTGTTTGAGTTTTGAAAGGAAATTTCTGTTGTGCACTTTTCTGAAGGAAAAATTACATAGAAGAGGAAAGAAAATATTCTGCTTATACCAAATGTCTATAAAATAGTATTCATCTTTAAAGATCTCTGAATTATTTAATAAATGTGGCTCTACTCTTGAAATTATTAACGCATTTCTTAAGCCCTGTACATTGTGTTCAATAAGGCTAATCACACCTATAATGTTAAAAATATGTTAAGTTTAATTGAACTGAGATCTACCTGAACAGTTTTATACCTAGAGGTAAAACACTGAAAGTTACTTAATATTCCTTACACACATGTCACTATTTCAGTGGAGAGCTTGGATTTCTTACCACTGTGCCTCCCAGATATCTTTATGTCTATTTGGACAACAAAAGGTAGACTCACTTTCATACAACAGACATCTCACCTTTTGTGTTTTTCCCAGCATTTTCTTCCCTTTTATGAAACTTCCCACATAATTTAACAGATGGAATGCCAATATTTACCATCATAATATGGTTATGACACTGTATAGGTTTAAAAGGCAAATACTAATTCTTGAAAATGGTCAGAGAAAAAAAATAATTAAATAATCTGCATGAGGTAAGACATTTCCATGATCAAAGGCAATAAGTGTTAGACTTCTGCCCTGAATTATCTGTAAAGAAGAAGATTTTTCATATGGCTTTCATATCTGTTAGTTAAAAAGAAAAAAAAGCATCAAAGTCTTTAAATCTGAAAAATCTGGTTTTGAATGTTTGAAAAGCAACAACAATTATTTCTAATTTGTGAAAATAAGCAAAATTTAACAGTGTTTTTGATCAAAACTTGTTATAATTTTATAGACAAATGCCAGAATTTTCAGTCACCACAAGACTGTAAATTAAACTATAGCTGCAATATTATTGTACTTTAAACACTGTTTACGTTGTCTGCTCTGATTCCTTCACATATATTCTACCATTTCCAAATTAGGGACATTAGCTCCTCTTTCCCTGGGGATGTCTTTAGCGTATTTTCGAAGTTTCCCTTTACATTACATATCTGCTTGGAAGGTGATAAGAACCTATTATTTTGGTCCAAATCAAATACTTCTACTTAAGTTGGACTATTAGGAGAAAAAAACACACCTTACACCTGCCACTGAGTTCTTTGATATTGGAATGACAAAGTGTAGAACCATAAGGGCTTGTAAAATTTTAGGTTGCCTGGAGATTTTTACCTTTTCAGCAACAACCTACAAATAAGTTTTCTGACTTTTTTGCAAGGCAAAAGATATTATTAAACCTCCAGAAAGTAAATAATATTACTTCCACTTTCTCTGTACGAAAAAAAATTAGCTATTAATAAGACATTCGTGAAAATAAAAGATCTTCAGAATGGCGAAGATTAGATTTTTAGATTTTAACTAATATGAGTTTCCCTTGAAGGAAAAAAGTAAAAAAATATAGCTTTTTTTAATGATCAAAAATATTCAATAGCAGTATTCAGGTAAGATAATTAAAATTTATATTTATTTACAATTTATTATGTATATAATTACAATTTTATATATATATTTAAAATTATTATTATTGCAATATATTATTATATTAAAATATAATAATTATATATGTAAAATAATTTATATCTTCAATTAACGAAGTAGGACAGTTCAGAAACTGGTATTACATTTACATATAATTATTTTGAAGATTATATATTATTTTAGGAAACTCAAGATAACAATCAAAAATTATTCAGGATAGTCTAACAACATACATAGAACCAATTTCACCTTCCTTATTCAACTCCAGTAATAATTGACTCATACTTCAGAAAAACCCCAAAAAAATATATCTACTATTCATCATAATTTCTAAATAGGTATTCTGAGTTTACCAGCAAAACAGGCAACACTAGACAGAGTTTTCACCTTATAATTTCAGAAACCTTTTCTACTGCCATTCAAACTGAATTTTAACCATCACAGGGTTCTCAGAGGGAGTTGGGGGGAGTGAGGAGAAAGTAATTAAATGACCTTACATTCAGCTGAGAACACAAACTCATCAAGCTTTTATTCCAATCATTGCTACAGTTATCAACCACATAAACACAGCAAGACCATAGTGGAAGCAAGCCAGTGAATATCATATTCCCCATTCAAAGATATCACAATGTTATTACTTTCAGAAACTTGTAAAGTAAAAGCCAGTGTCAAAATACCCACTGAAGAGAAATGTACCATTTAGCCAAAATGGATGTGGCCAGGCTTTTCACCAACAAAGTCCCTCTGATCCTTTCTGAAACAGAGAAGTCTTTCTAATAACCCTACTTTGAACTTTAAGAATCATGGGTAGAAAAAATTCAATTTGTTCCAAATTATTTCTGGATTCTCTTTTTTATAATAGAAATAAATCAGAACCTGCCATGGAAGTTCACTTCCAATACTGCAAATCTAGTGTTTTATTTTTGTTCCTAAGAAGGACAGATATTCCTTCCTTCTCTTGTTGTTAGATTCTATGAATGCTTCAACTTTTCCACTGAAGAATTATATTTATACCCTTTTTCTTGTGTATTTCATTATCTTTTATTTTATTTTACATCTAGGAGGTACAACTTTAGGTCTGCTATGACCCTAAAGGCCATTTAGTTTTTAGAAGCCAGAGGTAGCACTGTCTCATCTCTCACTGGTGAATATTTTAACTGTTGCTGAATTTTGTTTCTTCTGTTCCAGAAGAAAAGTAGCAAATCCTTACCAAGCATCCTTGAAATAATGTGAACACATTATTCAAAGCTTTGCTTTTCTACAGATATTAAATGCATCATTTTGGAAATTACCTAGCTGCATAATAAAAATGCTTAATTTAAATGTCTACCTATCTGTAGGTATCATAAAGTCTATAGTAAAACACACAGAGCCCATGACAGGTCGAAACTATCAGTAATTGCTACAAATTAATATGCTCTATTTTAGGGGTTAGGAATTTTATTAAATAGGGCTTAGATAAGCCTCAGCAAATTATTTATTAGGCAATAATCCTTAAAACGAATTTACTTCTGCTGCTGATTGACCAGTCATAGCCATTTAACAAACCATTCATAATAAAATAAGTACAAGCATAAATGCTGCATAAACATCAACCAAGCCATTTTAAATTAACATAATAATCTGTTTTGAATACTTACTTTGATTCAGTGATTATGGCAGTCCTTTACAAGAAAAGGAAGCCAGCCAGTGTTACTTTGCTTGGTTTTATTTTGTATATGTACTTGCAGGTTTGTGGGAAAAATACTGAGATAATAATAAGGTCATGCAATAAACTTTCAAGTAAGAGATTTTAATGGGTGCATATTTTTACCCAAAATACATAAATGTTAAACCTATTATTGGTTACTCTTCTGAAAAATATCTTGAAAGGAGGACATTTTCTTGGCTTCTGAGAGTTAGCTTTTCTCAACTTTCACATCATCACTGCAGACAGTGAATCCCCAGAAAATTCGTTTACCTGATACAGAGCAGAGTACTACTATATTAACTATTTTCAGTTCCAGCAAATTAGAAGACCCACTGAATTTACATTAAATGATAGAAAATCCAGATGATGAAATAATGTTTCTTAACCCTTTTTGAAATCCTGAATTGTAACCTTTTGGGTGGATATTTTACATAAAAAAATTTGTTTCAAGTTTAAATTTTCTTTTTGGAATATTATGCTAAAATTACTTTGTAGATCTGTTGCTGATGTTAACAGCTATCTTTATTTTGCCCTTGAATTTTGAAACAGTGATTTGTATTTTTCCAGTGGATTTTTCCCTTCAGAAATGCATGAAGTTTTGTCTCTTAGTGATTGTCACCATATAATTCTCTAAAACTTAGTGCTTGCTCACATAATCATCTTTTGTGCTAAGAAAAATAAAGTAACTGACTTCCAGAAGAGAGCAAGGATGAACATATGTAAGAAAGGTTGATCTTGACTTAAACATGGAATAAAATTCAGGGTTTAACTTCCCAATTGTTTCACAGTTCTTAGAATTTTTTTTCAGTCATCACTGTGAAAAGACTAATTGGGGAAAACAGGAAGCTAGTATTCACCAATTTTTGCAAACAGGCCAACTAAGAAATTGCAAAAGTGCATTTGATTTTAAAAACAAGCAAGCAAACCACAAGAACCCGCAAAACAAACCAACAAATACACAAACTTCTAATTCAACAAATTCTGAATGAAGCTGAAGCTACATGTTTTTTTCCTGAAAGATTAGCTTATGTTTTTTCAGGGACAAGATGCTCTGAAATATTACAATAACTTTTAAGAACCACAGTGACTACACTAGACAGAGTCATTCAGTCTTCTACAGTATATAGGAGATACTAATTTTATAATCATAAAATGCCAAAAATATGTAAGCATATGTTTCCTCTGGTGTTTTAGTTTTCCTTCAGGCTTTCCACTACATATTTAATAAAGTTATTGGTCTATAGATACTGAATAGAATTTAATGCATAAAATTGTAATACAAAGAGGAGACATAAAAACAGTTTAAAGACATATCTTTCCAACTGAATAAAAGCAAATAGCAATAGACTCTTCATACATTTAGGAAAAAAGAAGAATGAGCATGGCAGTATGAAATGAGAAAGATAATCTAGGTACAATTCCAAAATAAAATTAAACAGTGTTGTTACTGTGACTTATGTGAAGAGGGAAAAAAATGACTGATAATTACAGGTGAAGTAGAAGGAAAAGAATGCCATGTGTTTAAAATATATTAAATGGACAATATCCTGTCAGGATTTTGAAAGAGAGGGCACTTGAATACTCAGGTTTCTGAGCTTGATAATATGAATGACTTGGAAATATCTTCTTGAAGACACAATTATCTATGTAAATGCATACAGGCATTTACAGGATTTTATCTATCTAAGTGTTTTAAGAATGGCAAATTATATTGCTGTAACATTTCTTTAAATTGACTGCTTTTTGAGATGAAATTAACTCAGAGGCATTAATCATGAATCTAGACTTGACGAAAATTGATTTGGAGGTACAGAAAATTTACTAGTTAATCTTGAAAATATTAGCTGATTAACAAGGAGAAACCTTTTATTCGTGCATTCATTTTTTAGAGAAGATTCCAACAGGTTTTGTGACTTTGTGTTGTAAAGTTCCCCAAGGATGACTTTAGAGTTGATCATGTTTAATTCTTTTGCCTAACAAAATAGCTAGGATCATGTTGGTGGAATTTGCTAATGGCACAAAATTTCAAGGGATCAAAAAGTAACATAAAGTGGATAACTGTGAGGAAAGAAGAAATCTGCTTTGTGAGATTAAACAAATTTGGCTTCTATATCTTAATAAATGGAGGTTGAAAGGGAATACCTGATTTTCTGTGATGATAGTGAATCAGAAAACTTTGATGGAAGAAGGCATGAGTTCAGATGGAGACAGGTCAGAGCTTTCTCTTGTTATTGTTGGTTTATAAGATGTTGGAAATCTGAGACCAAAAAGAGGAAATTATCAAAGATATTAACAGAGATTTTCCTTTCTGCTGAAATTATGTTACAGCCCTCCCCTAGGGTGGAATAACTGAGGTTCTTGTTAAAAAATACCTTGAGGCAGATTACAGTGTTGAAATATATGGATACATGGATATCTAGACATGTATATGTGTATTTATATCTATACATGTATTTATATCTATACATGTATAAATATAGCAGATTTATTTTAGAACAATCTGGTTGCAACATAAAGGAGGTATACAAATATTTTGGTTATTATCTACAGAAATATGGCAATATAAAAGTATAAAAATATCACTTAAGAAAGAGAAAGGAAGGGTAAGAGCAGATTCCAGAAAGATATCATCATCCATGATATCTCATCAGTGATGAGACTCAATGGTTGCAATTTGTGTCCATTGGTCGCTGTCTTGATCCTTCAGGAGAAAGCCCCTGAAAAACAATGTTAATATGTGGTTCAAATTCAAGTGGGAATGCCTAGACACCTCCCCTGGAGGGAAGTTTTACACTGCCTGATGCAATGCTGTGGATCATGCACAGTCTTCTGGTGGAAAGCCCCAGAAATGCATCTGGGGTTGTTTCAAGAGTCTTTGATGGTTTATGACTTCTTCTAAGACATGATGGCTATATGTTCTGCTTAGCTGAGCCAGTTAAGCCTTATAAGAAGGGATAGTATCTTCAGACTTACGTGATACCCCCTTGGGGATATGACAAAAAGCATTATCCCACCTCACAGGATCTGCTTCTTATCAGCCTCTTCTCTTATCTGGCCCAAAAGACATCTTGTTGCTAAATAAAGGTCCGTTTTGTATACTCTGGTGGTGGATTCACATCCCCTATTTTATGCAGATCAGGGGTTTTGCCACCACACACCCAAAAACCCTCCTCCGCCCCTTCGGTTGTAGGGTGCAAACTTCACGTCAGCAAAATACCTTCTGCTTTTAAAACAGCAGATTATGTGAGTCGTTAACTGTAGCATTTCAGTTTCTCACACACTATCACCCCCAACACTCATGTTCTTTCCTGTTGTATTAAATAATGCATAGCCCTGCCATTGTTCTTGTGATTTATGATATTGAAATTCAAAAGAGCTTCAAAGAACCTTTTCTTCTGTATCAAATAATAGGTCATGATAGAATCACTAAATTTTTCAGGTTGGAAAAGACCTTTAAGATCATCAAGTCCAATTATTAACACAGCACAGCCAAGTCCAGTACTAAACCATGTCTCTAAGTGTGACATCTACAGAGATTTTAAATTCTTCCAGGGATGGTGACTCAACCAGTTCTCTGGGAAGGCTGCTCCAATATTTGACAACCCTTTCCATGAAGAAAATTTCCTGATATCCAACCTAAACCTCATTGGGTGCAGCTTGAGGCCATTTCCTCTCATCCTGTCACTTGAGGCATGTCAGCAGAGGCTGACCCTCACCTTGCTACAACAATTTCAGGCAGATGTAGACAGCAATAAAGTTTCCCCTGGGCCTCCTTTTCTCCAGGTTAAACAATCCCATCTCCCTCAGTCAGTCCTCATAAGACTTGTGCTCCAGACCCTTCTCCAGCTTCCTTGCCCTGAGCAGCCCCATCCGGACACAGCGCTCCAGATGTGGCCTCACCAGGGCTGAGCAAAGCAGGAGGGTCATCTCCCCAGACCAGCTAGCCATAATCATTCTGATGAATCCCAGGATACTGCTTGTCCTTCTGGCCAAATTGGCGCACTGCTGGCTCATAGTCAGCTTGTGATCCACCAAGACTCCCAGGTCCTTCTCTGCAGAGCTGCTCTCTAGCAGGTTAGCCCCCAACCTGTACTGCTACTTGGGATTATTCCTCCCCACCTGCTGTATGTCTTTCAGTGGTTTGTTTTCATGCATTTATTTTTTTTTAAAAGTAATTATATCCTTACATAAGTATAGTCTCTGAATATACTATTAAGAAAATCCCTGCAAAGCTGTAGAATTAGATGTCTAAATCTTATAGTTAATTAATAATTAATTTATTTACATGTATTAGCTGAGATTTTAGTAAGTTTCTTAAGATTTTATCTGGGAACCTGCAGTACTTTTCACAGTGAAAAAAATTAACAAAACAAGCAAGAGAGGACCCTCTCTCTAGAACTAGAAAAGGTTTTTGTAGTAAGCAAATCTGTCTCCTATTTATTTAATTCCACCATGAGTTTAGAATCATCCATAAGGAGGTCAACAGAGTTTTGCTAATGTAAGTTAGAGCACAAATGGAAAGTAGCTAGATTTTCTAGCTGTTAGCACTATGTCTAGAGTGCAGAGTACTGGATAGTGTTCTGTTTCAATCACATGGATTGTCCATGAAGCACTCAGAAATCCAGGAGCAGGGCATAATCTCTAGCAGAACCATCTCTAGCACAAAAAGTGAGAAAACTCCCACCCATTTCTTTTTATCCCATTTTCTTATTCTTAATAGGCTAGACTTCCTGGTAGAACATGTTCCCTCCTTCTCACTTGCTTTTAGGCTCAAGGAAAGAAAATTTTAGTTTATTATCTTTATAATTATCTTTTGAGTTAAAAAGGGAACTGTTGCAGTTAATGCAAAACTACAATATATTTTCCTAATTTAAAATAATAATATGAAAAAAGATATCATTAATTTTTTTTAACGTTGACTTACTGTAATACCTGTATGTATTTTATTTATGTTTACATTGATACTTGTATAAAACTTTTTTTTTTTTTTTAGTTTTTTTAAACCAAAGGTGATGGTGTGAAAATATGTATCAAAAGAAAAAAATAAAGTTTTAATTTCTAAATTAGTATTATAGTTCTTCTCTTACTAATGGCTATACAAGGTTTTATTCAGTTATTTACATGGAAGCTTCAGAAATGTTTTAGTCTGTCTGCCTTGTTGATGTAAAGTAGCCAAAAATCTCATGTTCCTTCTTGGAATGCAAGATGGAAAAGTAGTGCAGATATCTGAGCTGGCCCTGCCTTTCATCTGGAAAGAGAATAGCCAGAATTCCTGTCATGACTGACTTGATCCATTAAGGCTACCTCGAGAAACTGTGAAGAAGCTTATAATAATTATTTGGAATTATGGGTACATTGGATTAGGTCAGTAAAAGCTCATGGCCATTCACAAGGATGATCCAAAGTGTTTCCAGTTTATGCCTAAGTGCATCTTCAATCCTAAATAAAAGGCCATCAAGTCAGAAAAGCAATACCAGAAGCACCTTCAGTTAAAAAATTCTAAGATAAACCTGTTGCCACTAGAAGAAGTCACTGTTTTTCATTGAATCAAGTAAAATAATGATTCAAAGTTTGTACAAAAATTAATGGGTATTAAATTCTTACTCAACATTAAAAAAAAACTTCAGAGTGTAGGGGAAATACAGTAGGAAAACAGAACAAGTTCTTGTGGTGAGGAACTGGATAAATCCAAATTATTTTAAAGAAAAATTGATATTTCAATAGGATAAAAAAATAGAAGAGATCCTAAGATATTATAAATATGAATAATTTTTAGTAGCTATATTCTGGAAATGCTTCAAACACTAATCAAAGATTGAGGGTGTATAAATATAGCAGAAGTCTTTCTTGACTGAGTTTTGGTTGCTATCATCCTTAGGGAATATTTGATGAAACCATAAAGAAGTCACATAGTTTGAGTTTTGTGAGGTTTTATTAAATTCATGTAATTCAGAGTCGTGTTAGCATGCCACATTAAGAATGGCAACTGGATGAAAAAAGAAAATTAAAAAAAGAGTTTTTCCAGGTCTGTGTTTCAGAAACTACAGTGAACCATTACCATAATCCAGATTTCTTGAAAACTCCTCAAAGCAGGGAGTTAGTTTCTGAAAGAATAACAAAGTAGATAATGGAATCAAGATTATGGAGGAAGAACTGCATTATATTGTTTTACAGTTATCCCTTTTAATTTTGGCTTTCTTTTCCCCCCACACATAACTAACTAAATATTGACAGATTTAGCTTGTGACAAACTTCCCTACAGTGGCTGTTTTGGTTGACAACACACCATTTTTTTCTCCTGGGAAAAGTTTCTCATCCATTTGAAGCAAGCAAGAACATTAACAAGAAATTAATCTTGCCGTAGAAGTTTCCTCTGTATATTTCTGTTTGACTGCTAATACTGTACATATCAGTGAAATCTATCCAAACTTTACCACAGTTAGTGTACCTCTCTTCTGTCCACCAAAAGTTTTCCTTTTTAGTGATCATTTAAGCTTGTGGTCATCTGCCTGATGGCGAGCAGATGCATTCCAGAGCCCTGAGAGATTTAGCTGATGTAGTTGCCAAGACACTCTCCATGATATTTGAAGTCACGGCAGGTGACTTCAAAAAGGGCAACATTGTACCCCATTTTAAAAAGGGTAGAAAGAAAAATCCTGGGAACTACCAACCTGTCAGCATCACCTCTGTGCCTGGGAAGATCATGGAACTGGAAGCATGATAAAGGCACATGGAGTACAGGGAGGTGCTTGGAGGCAGCCATCATGGTTGCACCACAGGCAAGTCCTGTCTATCAGTTTAGTGGCCACACAATGAAGTGACATCACTGGACAAGCGAAGGGTTACACATTTTCCTGGACTTCTGTAAAGCCTTTGACAATCCCCCATAACATCCTCCTCTCTAAATTGGAAAAAATATGGATTCAATGGATGGACTGAGAGATAGATGATAAAGGGGTTGGATGGTCACACCCAGAGAGTAGTGGTCAATGGCTCCGAGTCCTGATGGACATGAATGAAAGATGGTGTTCCTCAGGGGTCTGTATTGCGACCAATGTTATTTAATAACTTCATTTATGACATAGATTATTTGGAAATTTGCAGATGAGACCAGCCTGAGTGGTGCGGTTGACATACCTGGAAAATCAGATGCCATCCAGAGGGAGCTGGACAAACTTGGGAAGTGGACCCATGGGAATCTCATGAGGTTTAACAAGTCCAAGTGCAAGGTATTGCACCTGGGTTAGGGCAACCCCTGGGATCAAAAGAAGCTGAGAGGTGAATTGATTGAGAGAAGGACTTGGGGGTGCTGTTGGATGAGAGGCTGGACATGAGCCAGCAATGTGCACTCGCAGCCCAGAAAGTCAGTTGTACCCTGGGCTGAATCCAGAGCAGTGTGGGCAGCAGGGCAAGGGAGGGGATTCTGTTCCTCTGCTCTGCCCTGTGCACCATCCACAGTGCTGCCTCCAAATCTGCAGTCCCCAGCACAGGGGACCATGTGGAGCAAGTTCAGAGGAGGCTACCAAGACAATTAGAGGCATGGAGCACTTCTCCTATAACAAAAAGGCTAAGAGATTTGGGCTTGTTCAGGCTGGAAAAGAGAAGGTTTTGTGGTGACCTAATTGTGGCCTTCTAGTACCTGAAAGGAGCCTACAAGAGAGAAGAAGACTATTTACAGGGGAATGTAATGACAGGACAAGGGGGAATGGCTTTAAACTGAGAGTAGGTTTAGATTAGATATTAGAAAAAAAATCTTTACTGGAAGGGACATGAGGAACTGGAACAGGTTGCTCACAGAAGTTGTGAATGCCTCATTCCTGGGATTGTTCAAGGCCAGGCTGGACAGGCCTTTGAGCAACCTGGATCTGTGGAAGATGTCCAGCCCCCCTGTCCTTGGCAGGGGGCTGGAGCTAAGTGATCTTTCAAGCCCCTTCCAACCTTACCCATTATATGATTCTATGATATGACTCCCTTTCTCTTGTTTTCAAAGAGTAATTAACTGTCCACATCCAAAGGAAAAATCCCACTAAATTGATGTCTTCACTTTAAATTGTCCACATGCAGCCACTGTGAAAATTCAGGGGGAATGAGTGGAGAAGTTGTAGGGAAGAGCCTTCCCATTTAGCTATGATTTACAGTAAAATTTATTCTATTTACTGTATCAGAGGAAGTTAGAAGGGCTTAGGAATATTTCTTGTTTTCTTTCTTGTACAAGCCATCATTCTATGCTGATCAATGTAGTAAAGAAAAGTATTAAAACCTGTTTGTCTCCTTTGCAGTGTTTCTTCAAATTCTTTCAAAAAGTTTAGGATGGTTTTGCAGTTTGTACCAGTGTTATCCACATGCGCCTTAATATTGGCAAGGTTGTGGGTTTTTTTTCCTTTTTTTTTTTTTTTTTTTTTTTTTGATTTGTTTGTTTGATTTTTTTTGTTGCTGTTGTTGAGGTTTTGTTGAAGAGCGTGTTTTCAATGGGACTAACTATCAGGAAGCTCTACAGACAGTTTTTGAAAACTCTTGCTTTGAGGAAGGGGTTCTGTTCACTAGTGATCCATTATTGTGCCATTTATATTTTGCTTTCCTAGCTTATATTTCTCAGCAAGGTGATTATAGATTGTGAACAGGAGTTTTCTTCCCTATCCCCATATCGTATAGCAATTTTGGTATGCATATATATGTGCAGAAAAAGACCCCAAATAAAAGGTATATGCTATGGTTTCTTTCTATATGCATATAACAAGAGTTAAGGTAGAGGGTTATGCACTGGTATGACATTGTTACCTATAATTGCTTATTTGGTTTTCTGACATGGTTTAATGGTCTTATTGGTCTAAGATCCCAAAGGAGACTATTCCCCTGTGTAGCTTGATACCAAATTTGTGTTTCCATAACGTTTTAATTGAAGTTACTGCTGGAGTATATGAAGTTATACTGGAGTATATGAGCTCTCCATTTTGTAATATAAAAAAATATGTACCTGTTTTGAATAGTTTGCATAAGAAAAGAAGGTGTGTACTCTGAGTTAATTTCCACAAGCTATACAGAGTATGAAACATATTAATATGACCCTTTTGGTCAATTTGAAAAATCTAATGTTTTCTTGAAAGTTCAATAACCTCAAGTACATCTCTAAACCTTTTAAAGGTCTCTTGAAGAATATAGGCATCAAGAAATTGCATTTATATTGCATGTTTGAAGTTGTGCGAAATAGAGGCAATTGCAAATGGTTAAGTTGTTTTGCTTCTAGATTGTAAGAGTAATTTTAGCTCCTTTTATGTATTGAAGCAACTGGAGATGATAACAAACAAAAATAGCAGTGGCTATCATTCACAGATTTGCACTGCCCAGTAAGACCTGGCCAGAAGAGAAATTGTGATATGTCTTAGCAAAAAAATGGAATTAGGAGCTTTTGGTAAACTAGGTGAAGAAGATATATAGCAGAATTGCCTATGTACTGAATATTCTGTAGAGCTAAACTCAACAGCATGAATGAAGAAATTGCCCACTTTTGATAATTGTTTATCTAGGGAAACAAGGTTCATGTGTATGTTTTTTTGCATGAGGCACTTTTTCAGTTTCTCCTATTAGATCAACCCTGCTAGATGCCAAGTACTGCTAATCATTGTGAACAAAGAAGCAGTCATGTGCAGAGGGTAAGTTAAAATGGAAAATGACAGTGGATGTCTTCTGTGCACACTATGCCATGTGACATTAAACTGTTACGGTAACAGTTGCCAGGTTTGTACTGTAAACTCCCAGTAGCCAGAGATTGCTTTCCTTATCCTCCTACCTATACACCCTCTAGAGGAATAGCATCTTTAGGAGCCATAAGTAGGCACCTCTGTGGGGAAAAAAAAAAAAAAAAAAAAAAAAAAAAAAAAAAAAAAAAAAAAAAAAAAAAAAAAAGTTGTACAACTGCAGCTGATCTGAGTGTCTTTTCATGAGCATGATCCAGAGTGTGTGTGTTTCATAGAGACCACCAGCTTCTCCTGCATCCATGTGATTAAGGAATCCAAGGTTCTTCTTCTATTTTCACTCTTTCATACAGATAACTATTTGATCTTCTCAAATATTGTCTTTCTCTGTTTCATGTACTATTTGAGAGAGAAAGGATAGTATTTAAAATGTTATATTTTAGAATATGTTTGTTGGCAATCAGGCAGATTTAAAGCCTTCTGGGTATGTTTGGGGGCATAGTTGGAGTGTTACATCCATGTTCTCTTTTTGGGAGCCTTTAAAACTAGGATTGCTGACACAACATAAGACATTCATTCAAAGAAAATCCTCTTTCTATTTGGCTCATCAAGAATAAAACATATGGCATTAATAATAAAGTTCCGTAGAAATTCTGTTCCTGGGCCTGTGAATCTGGTTATTGCCAGCAAAAATTAGGGCAAAATAAGTTTTGAATTTTTTAAAGAACAGTTTTCATCTGAGACTTAGATAAAACATCTGATTTTTACTGAAGAAAATCTAGTAGTTTTTTTACTCTTTCTTTGATAATTTTATATTATTTAGTATAGCTTGTAGGATAAATGAAAACATACATGCCATATCACAGAGTGGCAAACTCTTTGAGCAAAGCTTGGCAACTAACCAAATCCTTTATAATAACTTATAAACCTCATGCCAAAATAGTTATAGAGAAAGAATTATTAACTGTAGCTCATCTCACCTTTCAGTGAAAAAGAAAAAAACTGTGGGTCACTGCAGAAGGCTGAATGCATGTGGCATTATTATAATGTATTCTACTAGCTCCACATAATAGAAACATAAAAAGCTGCAGAATTTTATCCTTTGGGGAGGGGGCAGGGGGAGGAAATTGAAACTGGAGAACAAATATCTGCAAAAAGCATGAAGACTGGGAATGAGGTTTTAGAACAGGAATGAACTTTCTGAAGATGACTTGTATGCAGACTTCCTTTTGGTAGGATTTACAGATGAGCACAGAATAGGAAGGCAGAATCAATCTGATTCCCAAAGAAAGCCTTACATAAAAATTACTATTTGTTCCAAAAAGAAAAGAAAGAGGTTGCAGGGGAGGGGTGAGAAGGGAAGCACAGTGCTATTCCTATCAATATCTCAAAAATAGACTTTTATTCTTGATTGTACCTCATGTTGATGTGAATAAAGAAAGCAAAAATTATCAAGGCAAAGATTTCAAGAAACAATCTACATTATTCAGCCTTCCTGTGACTAGGAACATGGGCAGAATATTAAGAAGAAAAATGCTGTCATTAATAAGCTACAAGGAAGTATATGCATACAGAGTACTTCTACATTCACTGTCCAAACAGGTGTGTGGAAAAGCTTAAGTTGCAATAATAAGGACCAAAGGATCTGACCACAGATGTTGCTTAGGAAGCACAGTACTGAACAGAGGAGGAAGGAGAAGGGCATGGGAGGAGTGGTGGGGGTGATAGTGTCAATTTTTTGAAGCTGTTACAGATAAATCAGCTCTTTGAAAACACACCTGCAAATAACAGAGTGAAATGCCCAGCTGGATTTGTGGTATGATGTGGGAACCCAGGGCACAGGGAATATTTCTCTGTCTGCTCTGAGGGGTTCTGACCCCCAGAGAAGCACTGCCTTTGACCTTTGTCCATGGGGAGAGCTTCCAAGACTTCGAGATAGACTAGAGTCTACCAGAGTGTGAAATAGATAATAGAGAATAGTGTAGTTTGCCACTGGGTGAG
Source organism: Vidua macroura (assembly GCF_024509145.1). Taxonomy (NCBI): domain Eukaryota; kingdom Metazoa; phylum Chordata; class Aves; order Passeriformes; family Viduidae; genus Vidua; species Vidua macroura. The sequence continues at coordinate 21,977,210 of NC_071572.1, forward strand.
AAATATAGGTTTTGGGATTTTTAGTACGGATGTAGATAGGAAGCAAGATGGTGGATTTTGGGCGTTGTCTCGGGGTTCTTCTTCTTCATCTACTCCATTTTCTGCAGTGTTGGTGGCACAAAATAATTGGGTGAGGAAGGCCACAATGCAGAGGTTACGTGGACGGACAAGGGATGAGTTATTGGTAGATAAGTGGGAATAAAGTATGTTTTAAGAGTTAATTGGATGAAACAACTTTAAAAGACCTTGAAATTGTACATCTTGTAGCCATTTTGCTTGTCCTGCATGCTAAGTCTGGTGCAGAGGGTGTGCCGAAATTTTTGATAAGATAACAATAAACAACAAGCTGAAGACCAAAAAAGTCCCGTGCGTCTCTCTTTCCTGGCATAGAACTGTTACAGGAGGGTTTCCCTCATCAGGGAAGCCCCCTGTGGGGCCCAACAAGAGGGGCAAACACCCATAGTGTCCCTAAGCTAAGTGTTATGAAAAATCATATGTATTTTGAGCCTGGAAGAATGCATATGATGAAATGGGATAAATCACATCACAGCAAGCCACCAAAGTCCTCTGCTGTGAGCACATTTGGAGTTTATTAACTTGAACACAAGCTTCATTTGGTTCCTGTGTCTGACTCTAGACACTAAGGAAAAATAGTCTTAAGAAGTAAAAAACATAAGAGCTTTTGGGCATAATTTGTTTGGAAGTACTTGGTTTGACAGCCTTAGGACCAGGAGCTATTTTGTAGCCACATAAACACCTCAGCAAAGCATACAGTAGCATGCCCTCAGAGGAAGAAGATGGAGTTGCCTTCCTTTTCTTCCTGATTATTCATGTACCAAGGCAAACCATGATATTTTTAACAACATAGTTATCTGGAGAAAATTTTTGAAGATGTTTTTGAGATGAGTTCTTGGAACTCTGTTCTTTTTTACTTTCTGAAGAAGTAAAACTATTGTTAAGCAACCTGGGTGCTTCAGATTTTGGAAGAAAAAATTATGCAACCTTAAATGTGCTCCCTCTCTATATTACAGAAGGGATAGCCTTTTCCCCAGGGGAAATTCTTTTCATTTGCATGCAATTACTCTTATACTTGTTTATGTTCATATTTTAAATGTTCACTCTGAAATCGGTATCAGCAAGGAAATCATTCTGGATTCACTGAACAGACATAAGTAATCCCACACTGCTTGGAATATTGCCATATCTGGCCAAAAATATTGCAATTGGCAAAATATACATAACTTAAGACTTTTTGAAGTAAAAAAAAAATTGCTATTGTATCTTATGGCAGAGATGAGAAGCCTATTGTTAAAAAAAAATCTGGTGTATTTCTTAGGTTTCTTCAATAGAGTCATTGATCTAGATTTAGGAGTTTGTAAGCACTATCGTTTGCTCTGTTGTAGTATGGCACTTAATCTTCTCTGCACTCTTTTTCTTCAGTTCTCATAGGAGAAAATTCTCCTGAGAAAAGATGCCTTGGTATGGATCTCTGCTGATATTTGTAATTTTAATAGCCTAAAAGGTTATTTGCCTGCATTAGCACAGCTAATGACAGCTCAGGATCTTAGCTTGCTTTTTTGCTGCTTTCAGCAGAAGTCTAAGACTTTCTTCAAACTGTCTCTTCTCTTTTCTTATATTTCTTGCAATAAATTTGATTTAATTAATTAGTTTATTTATCTATTTCAATATTTACTAAAACATTTAAATATCTACTATCTGCATTCAGGACAAGTCTGGTACTTTTGTGTTTGAACTATTGAGTACAGAGGGAGGCAAAAGAAGAGTTTGCTGTGGAAAGAAAAAAGTTTGGCCATTGATGAAGATGTGTCTGTTTCACACTTCTTTCATGAGCCCTGCTCAAATGAAGATAAATAGATCAAAAAAGCAATTAATAATCATTCTGTGGGCTTTATTGCATCCCAGCCAAGATGGCGAAGAAAGACATGCAGTGTAAGTAACTCAGAGTTGTTTAGATGCATTTGTTGAGCATTTATATGTCAGAGAAATAAAAAGAGATATTGTGGTAGGGATTTAATGTTATTTTATGTAATTGTTGGTGAATGAAACTCTCATGGGAAACATTTTATTTCTCTTCCTAATGGAGAAAAAAATCAGATTTTGTGGTTGCTAAAAAGGAAGATTAGATAGACATTTTGTACTGAAAGGAGGCAGAAAGTGTATGAATAAAACAATGTTTTGTATGGAGGTATTTTTAAGCTTCTATTTTTCAGCTTAAGGAAGAATAGGAAGGAAAAATAGTGTGGTCAGTAATATTAATGTCATACATTTAACACATTTAGGAGATAACCTTTACTTGAGATCAAGGAAGAAGTAGCATATAGTAAAAATATATTGATTTCCTTTGGCCCTACTATATTGATATGCAATATGCCTGTTTAAATAACCTCTTACATGTGTACCTATTGTACTTATTTCATATGTTGTACAGAAATTCAATAATTAAATTTTTGTGATCGATATTTAGCACACCTTATGATGAAATAAAGTGTGCTTTAATGCATATTATCTTATACTTCACATAATGAGTTTCAAACATATTAAGATATTAATATGGTAGGAATACTTGAATGAGATTTACCTGCCAGTTAGTGGTTTCTGAATTTGCTCTATCATGGCATGGACTGGTTCTGCAAACAGTATAGAAAATCCTGCCTAGATACCATTGGGTTGTTTCTGGATTTTCTTTTCTACTAACAGTCTGCAAATAGGAAACATGACTCTATAGTAAAACAAAGTACTTTAAGAATGTCAGAGCATCCATTGCCACTACAGACTGCTAATTTTAGGGTCTATCAGTGTGTTGTAGGGAAACTTTGGACTTAAGCTGTATTTTAGTAATGAAAGTATACTTCTCCTCATCTTTTTTTGTCATCTCAGGACTATGACACGAGCTAGCAGAGGCTTTTTAAAGTCTCACTTTGTATTCGTTTAGATGAGGAACCTTATGGTCTCAACTGGGAGATTGAAGTAGTTCATTTTACTAACTATAGGCTATGTAGAAAGAAAAAGTGCTGCAAACATAGAAGGAATTAGGAAAGAAAAGAGAATGCATATCAGAGATAGTTTCTGTTGTTTAAATTTGGAAAATATCTTTGTGAACATAACTGAAGTTTATACTATTATTTGTTTCTTTGCTGCTGGTAACAGTGAAGTGATATTAAAAAGAAGGAAACATCAAAATTTTTTTCCCTTCATTTTAATTTCAAAGACTCATTATACAGTCCTTGGTAAGGTATAACAGAAAGCACTGTCTTCTTTCTTAATGCTGCTAATATCAAATAAAAATAGTTTGCGATATTTGTTATTATTCTTTTAGAACAAAAAGCAAATTAAACTTTGGGCATATAAAAGTAACCTCTGAAAACTAAATATAATTTTATCACAAATTGTTTAGAAGGAGGAAGAATGAGTGGTGAATGGCTTCATCCAGATAGCCTGTCACTTAGACTAAAACAAAAAAGAAACCCCTGCTTCCCAAAACAACCAAACACAAATGGACACATCCTTTATTTTGCTATGCCTGAAATTGCTGTACAAAAGGCAGTGCGGTGACTTCTGCTCTTAGCTGTGATCATGTCATCAAAAAGTGTCATTGTGAGAAATTGGAAAAGCACACAAATTCCATCAATGACTGAGTGGACACACACAATACAGAATGTGCTTGTTAGAGAAAAAAAGTTTGACACATTATTTGTAAGATAAATGCAACCACAAGGCTGCCACCTGGTACCCTGCTTTTTAGTTTTATCTTTTTTTTTTTTTTTTCTTTTTTGTCATCTCTTCAGATGCTGTATAGCTTCTTGTCATCTAAATTTGAACAGCTCTAAACACTGAAAGGGGTATATATATGTATCTATATCTATATCTATAAATATAGGCACACATAAGCTAACACACATGATGAAGCGAGCTGTGTGCTGCTAAGACAACGGCTTGTGGGCTGCACTAGGGCTGTCTAACACTCTTGTTCATTTATTACTTGGAGAGTGTGCTGTAACAACAACTTCATTTACAAAGAATAACGTATCAAGGACAGATAGTGCTGGTACTGATAGTTGTTGCCAGATATTTCATTTACATTAAGCCAAGCCACAGTATAAGTTGTTCATGAATTCCAGGAAAATGGGTTTAGAACCACTTAAGAAAACACAAGGGGTTTGACATGGCATTTAAGTACACATTATGCTAATATAAATACCAGAACATTTTTAGGTGTTACCTGGTATCCTGTTCCTTTCATCATTCATGTATTGAACATTCACTCCAAAATGATAAATATGCTTGCAGTACTGAAGTTTTATGATCATTACCTAAGTCAGATGTCAATTTTTTTTAGACTGGATTGTAAAATATGCCTTTCTGAAGATTGAGAGTGTAACAAAATGCTTGAAGCAATCAAATCGCTATTAGAAATAGTTTTCACTGCATCTCTATATCTTTTGGTCTGCCACTATTTTGTTCTGTAATCTTGACATAAGTATCTTTTTTACTAGTAGTGCATCTGAGGTGTATCAGTACTTTAAAAACATGTACATCTCAGAAAAGTTCTAGATGAAGGCACTTGTCACTCACTCACCTGTGAAAGTTTTTCTGTAGATTAAAGCAGTGCTTAAGCAGCATTGCTGGAACCCTCTAGTCACATACAATACAGCAGAAGGAGGTCTATTTTCTCTGCTGCCATTGCTCTAGTTACTAGTAAAAACAAAGTGATTGTAGCATGCTCAAAGTCTTCAAAACATTTTTTCAGTTTTATAAAAATGCAGGAAAATATGTATTTCCAATGTATAGAAAGTCCTTAAAGAAAGCATTAGTGTATTGTTAGCATGAATAATCTTTATCTGCCTGTACAGAACTGTATTGCATGGAAACTGTAGAGGAGAATAACACAGCACATAAATGAAACTGATTTGGGCCTTCAGACATATTTGCATGACATCACAAGTATGACTTATAGATAAAATGGAAAATTGATTAACACAACATTGTCACTATAGTCACTGTGATCAGCTTCTGGATGGAAGATGAATTGGACAGAGTTTGATAATATTTGATATATTTAGTGGAATAAGATTAATAGAAATACTTACCAAGGGAAGCACTATCCACTGAGTGTATTGTATTTTGCATTTTGATTCTGGATATCCATCCTGCCTGTAATAACTTCAAATATCATCTTCATAGTCCTATTCAATTTATTCCTGCTTTCTATTGTTCTATGCACTTGGAAGGGTCGTGAAATTCCCTTGGTGAGCAAGACATAGTTTAACTTGTTAGATTTCTGGTAGGGCAGAAGGATGCCCTTGGAATTTTCCTATCTTGTTAACACTGATCTTGCAGGAATGTTATTCTATCTGAAGAAAAGGAAAGATTCTAACTGATTTGGCTGATATTTTATTTCCAAATTGATCCATTCAAGAGGATGTGATTACTAAAGATTCCTTTCACAGTCAAATACCACTCATTGTAGATTAAAGCATGGGAATTTGGCCTATGTCCTTAATATTTCTCCCTTTTGATGGGAGGGGGGGAAAACCAAAAAAATGGCAAAACTGGTTACACCAGTGATATTACACCAGTGATATTTCTCGTAGGAAATATTTTCTACAGATAATAATATCTAAATGGTGAAACTAAGAATTTCACTTTTTCCTACCCAAATGTTAGTATTTGACTCAGATATGATGTTGTTTGTCATATTTTGATGTATAATGTGACTTCCTATTCCTTAAATAGATACATTGTCTGCCTTCAGGGCTATATGTCACTCATATCAGTTGTTATTTCAGGTGATTTCAAAAACAGTGAAACAAAACTACCAGAAAAAAAAGCAGGGAAAAAAAAAAAAAACAAAAAACAAAAAAGAAGAAAAAAGAACATCTGCTGCTCTCCTGTTTGGTGTGGGTTTTTTTTTGTTTTTTTTTTTTAATAATCATGCACTATTTTTTTTCTCTGTAGTCAGATGTATGAGAGAACTATTTCTTCATTAGAAAAGCAGTGGAAGCTGAAACACACTGTGGGAGAAGGGAGTGCTAGCCATCACTCTTATCACTCAGTTGCTCTGTGACCTGAGGAACCCCCGTTCTGTACCTTTAATCTGCTGAATGAAAACCCTTTAACAGTGGATGACAGCTGTTGTGCACTTCATGATTGCACTTAAACAGCAAGAAATGCCACACTTCCACTGCAGCTGCATGATCTGGTTATGGGCTTATTAAACAAAACACAACAAAGTGAAACAAAACAAAAAATGTTCAAAAAGCCGCTGAATGAACTGTCAGGAACTGATTATATTATAAAAAAGATGTTTTCATGGAAACAAAATTTAACTGTACTGGAAACTTCCATCAGAAGATTAAGTGATCCCTGAAAATATGAAAGTGGAATTAGTTTGGGGTGAGCTAGTCAGATGGTTAGGCTGTAGCTTATTACAGTTGTCAAATGACTAGAGATCAACATGTGATGTCACCCTGGGAAACAGAGCAGGACATGCATCTTTGGAAGTTTATTCCTAACAGTTTCTTCCTAAATTTGCTGATATTAGCCTTTAAATAACTGGTTTTAAAATTGCATAATAGTTTCAGGACAGATGTAACTTTACATTCCCCCCATGTTTCATGTACACAGATACAATCTGGCATGTCAGCTCAAATGGAAGTTCATTTATCAGTAATACTGACTTATTCAAAACGCAAGTTTCTGGAGACACTTACATTGAAACTCTGCAAAATTTGAGATATTCCCATTAGTAAGCAAAGAGACTCGAGTATTGAAGTTTCTGGACCTTTTTCAGGCATTATCTTTTTTTACAGGTGTGTCAATATCTGTCTAACAGATCTTAGTAGATCTAAACAGGAAAGCACAGGCACCTGAGATAGAATAGGTCACCATCCTCCTTTTAAGTGTGCAACTGCCATTCTCAACCTTTTAATCTATGATTAGTCATCTAATTGTGCGTCCAAATTTAGTTGGTGCACTTTGCATGCATAATTAATTGATTTCCTGAAGATCTCTCCTAATTTTTAATTACTGCTGAAGCTAGCGTTAAATATGGAATGAGCCAGTCTGCACACCAATTTCCTTAGAAACTGGATGCAGACAGCTTGTGACAGGCATGAGTATTCGTGGAATACAGAAACTGGCTGCTGTCTAGGCTGGGATATGTGAACTTGACCACAGGTTCAGGTTAATTCACTTACTGTCTGACTGAAGCAAAGTCATTCAGTCTTAATTGGTAACAGAGGCATAGCTGAAATATTAGCATAGAAGAAAACATCACATTTAAAGGAACTCTTGTGAAGCTCTTGCCATTTACACCTGTAATTATATGAAAATGTAAAAGCATAATACCGAGTGATAGAAACCCTTATCTAGCCTTATTTTTGGTGCTGAAATCAGAAATTTTATGACAGTCTATCTGCCTTACTGTGATGTGTATTTCCACACCTCATTAATCCGATCAAAATCTCTGCATGCAATAATTATCGGAGTAGCAATACCACTGAGACAAACAGGAGCTTTGCCCAAGTAGGGACTTAGGGATTTGGCCTACATCTTTTCTCTAATCCATGCTTCTTTTTGAATATGAAGAATTTTTCCTTTAGGTGTGTATTCTAAACCTTCACAGTTCAGTTACCATACACTGAAAACAGTACTAACACTAAATTAACACTCTTGGTGAAAGAACATTTCATTTTGCTAACAAAAAGGTCACAAATTTGTTGAATATGTTCCTATTGGCAACACCATATTTCATTCCCCTTTCTTCATCATCTAACAACAAATGGCTTTAGTAATAGCTTTGCTGCTGTGTTCCAATTTTCAGCTTAAGCCTCCGTTTTGCTTCTGTAGAGCAAATCTTTCCAAACCAAAAATGGAGGTCCCAGATCTATTTTCCTTTTGTTCTTTCTTGCCTCGTTAAGTTAAACTCTTAGTGAGTAAATTACCTGGAATACACTCCACTAGCCTTTTCCAAAGCAAAGGGGTCATGTTGGTCAAACAGGACAAAACAGGATATATATTTTACTTGTATTTACTTGTTTATTTATTAATCTGTAACATTCAAAAGTACTTCAAAAAGTTGAACTGCATTAAACCTCCTGCATTGTAAAGGATACATGTTCAAATTCCAAGGAAGAAAAATATGGAAAGGAACAACTAGTCCCATCCTCTACAGGAGAGCTGTAGGTAAGGTTTAATACAGGTGATTACCAAGTGATTTATGTATATTCTATATTTCCAAGACTGTACTGGGACTTTTCTGTTAGGCATTTTCTCACTATAATAAAACATCCATTTTATTTTATTGCCACTGTGTTGACAGATGTTTTCAGTAGGGTCACAAAGGGGCTAGAAAAATTTGTGTGCAAAAGATCAATAAATGGACATGGAAAGGACCAGCTTGCAGTGACCTATCTAGATTGTCAAATAGAACAGACAGAAATTCTGGGTAAGTACAAAGTCAGTGAAACACAGCAAGTGACCAAGGTCATATGTTTAAATGAGGTTTCCTCTTGCTACTGCCAGACATAAATATTTGGCCACAGAGACTATTGAGATGATCCAGTAAGGCATTTCCTGATTTTATGTCTAGGTTCTTTCTATTAATATGCCCAACATCAATTCTTCTGTCCTGAGTAAGAAAATTTGATCTAGGCATTACATAAGGTATTAAAAGAATTTTCTTTAATTCTCTTTTCAACACTACATATGTTTGTCACTTAAAGTTATCAAATATTCATACTTTGATATTTTTAAAGAAATTGTGAATGTTTTTCAAACAAAAAATTCAGTAAGAATTGCAGGTCTTGTTTTGATGTAGTTTTTGGATTTTATATCACACCAGGTCTTTGACTGAAAGAAAATTAACAGCTTTAAACTGAAAACTTATTCTGTTTTTTAGATGAAATGTACCATCTTGATACAGTTAACTTCTGTTCATAGAGATGTAGCCATTAAATATTTCCTTCCACTCATCTCTTGTGCTGATATACATGCCTTTCACTCAGCACCTCATTGTACACTCTTCTGTCTTTAAAGAAAGTTATATCTGTTCACATTTAATTATATTCTTGTAATAGGAGTCAAACTAAAAAAAATGAAAGTTCCTTTGAGGCACTTTTGACTTCTTCAAACAATAAAATCTCCTTTGTCCTTTCATGGAGCTTCAAAACTGCACCAACAAATATTAATACACTCATCAGTAATTCAACCCTTACTGAGGTGCACATTATTACACCTTCCTTTTTGATCTGTGTTTTGCTGATTATTTACTGTATTCAGCTCCCATATTTATGCATTCATTTATAATTTAGGTGATAACATATGTAGAGTATTTTGTGTTCTTATAACTATATAGATGAAATACATACCACATAAAAAAGCAGTATCTTGTACTGACAATCAGCAGTCTAACATTACAACCAAGAATATTTACTGTGTTATTAAGACCTGCAGTGCAATTCTAACTGACATAAGAGTAAGAGTGTTAATATATCTAGAGGATATAATAATAGTAACTTCATCTGCAGAGTGTGAAAGTTTGTCCACATGTATAATAGAAACAGCTATACTAATTTCATCACTGGCTTTGGATATTTGACTTCAACTGTGTAATAATAGGGACTTCTCCAGATGTTTTATGCAACAATGGGGTTTTGTGCTATAGACAATAAAGTTTATCTTGCTGTCTTTTCTAACCTGCTTTCTTAAATTCCAGATAAATTCTAATATCATTTTTCACATGAAATACATTCCACACCCAGTGGCATGGGGAATTTAAGTTGATGGGTTTATTTATGTTTCCACTTAGTGCAATTATGAGATTTGGGATGTCTCTATGATGACTGAAAAAGAGATACTGCACCATATTTGTGTATAGCTATCATTGCTCCAATTTTCATGTACTTAACCCTTGTTGTGAGTTTGCAGAGAATCCTTCCAGACTGAGACCATGTCTGACTGATGTTTCACCATGCAGTGTAAAATGCTGTCTGTTTTAAGAGGCTTTTAGAGATTTAGCAATATTTTTAGTTAAAGTTTTCTTTGTAGTGTCTTCTAATTTCTATTTTTAGCATATAAATTCATTACTGTAACATCATGAAATAGTTACTGAAGGAAAGTTTCAGAAACTAATTGCAAGATTTTCTTAACAGCTGCTGCTGATTACACAACTCTGATTCTACTAAATTAGGACAAGATTATATGTCCTGCTAATAATGCATCACCAACCAGCTCTTTCCACATAGATTGGACCACCAGTCATACACTGGTTGTGGCAGGGTGAGGCATGAGGAGAAATTTAGTTGGGTACATTCAATGTCTTACAGAGTTCTACAATGTATTTCAAAGATTTCTGAAGTCATACTCAGAAATCCTTCTAAAAGTTTCTGAAACCAGTTTACTTACCCCCCTCGCTTAAACATATCCATAAACAGAGGTTTCATGTCCTTAAGAAGAAATGCTGTATTGTACAACTGGGATGACAAGTTTTTGAATCCCTGAAATTTCGTACTAGTTATAAAATATAATTTCAGAATGAAGAATAATAGACATCACGTGGCAAATTAGTATTCTAAATAAAAACAAAATTAAAAGCTGAAAGTAAAATAAAAATACTGCCCTTGATATAGTTACTCTTTGTGATCAATGGCAAACATATACCCACTGTTTGGAGTGAAATTATTATAACTCTTAGACTCTCGCTCTTTTCAGACAATAAACATAAATTGGTTTTTCGTCTGGTGGATTTTCTGCATTCATATCTTACCCTTACTGAGTAATCAAATTAACTGACACAGACACAATACTAAGATTCAGAACTGTTAGATTATTTTACATTCAAAAATTGACACAAAATTGGTGCAATTCTGAGTTTGTTTATATGCCCACACACACTCCTGCATATCTATAATATGTATATAATTGTTTTAAATACGTGACAATATCTCACAAAAAAAACCCATTCAAAATATTATTTTCCTTTGAATTTCCTACCTTAATATAACTAAAATATTAGACCTTTTCTTCTATGAGAAAGAACAATAAGAACAGCAACCGTGAGTGTCCATCATATTACTGATACATAAAACATATAAACAAATCTATGTGTGTATGTGTATATGCATGCATATTTGTCCATATTTCTGTTTGTCCAACTTAGTAATGCATAGAACACCTTTACAGGTAGAATCTGCTTGTTCTTAAGATAGCATCCTAAGGATCTCATTTTTGACCTGGGAGCTCCTTATCATGATGTAATATGACTAGGTTCAATTTTTTTCCAAATAATATTTGCCTTTACTTTTCTCACTATTCTATTCATTATTTTGAGGGCTGGGCAATATCAAGCCAGCCTGTGCTGAACCAATGTGACCAAGAGAGAATCATTTGCTCTAAAGAGCTAGCTTATAATGCAGTGACTCACAAACTTAGTATTTATTTCAGGGCATGACCATAAAGGAGTCATTTGACTTCAAAAATATGTTTCTGTATACTTAAACTCCTGGGTCATGGTGGTGGATTCACACTGACTCAAGGCTGCTGGCAAATTTAGGTTGAAATTTCCAAACTGGGAATCAGAAACAAGCTATGAATTCTCTAGTCCATTTGGCTAATTGAAAAGTCAGCATTTTATCTTCTGATACAGCTGTAAAATAGAGAGAATAGAAACTGTCTTGTGTTTGCTTTTAATTTCTGCACATTCTAAACATTTGCAATGTCCTGTACACTCTGTGTAATTGGGAAGTATTGCAGTAAATGAGATTCCTTCATCAGTGAAAAGTATCTATATTTGTCAAACAACTTTTGAAAGCTTCTGTTATGAACAGAAATGTAAATATTTACGAGGATTTTATTTTTAATATAGTGTAAATACTTCACACACAGTTGTATATGCTGAATGATCATGCACAGAGTGCAACATTTTAACTTTGTAGAGAAATATAGTACATCACTGATAATGAGGAAGCAACAAAAATGGAATTTTATTTTTTCTCAGTGTTTTAGTGACACGCTCTATGCTTTCATCTGAAATGCCGGGGTATTACAAAGATTGAAATTCTCAATAGCTATTCATCTAAAAAGGTCATTCATATTTGCTTCAAGATTGAGATTCAATGATGAAATATATTTATTGATTAAATCTGGACTCCAGGAGCACTAAAGAAGGACAAAATCACAAAATTTCCCATGGGTATATCTTGGCAGTGAAAGCCTGCAGTATTGCAAATATATGTTGAATATAGTAACAGCTATGGACCTTTCTCTGTAACTTTCTTAATTTTAAGTATCATGGCCATTTAGCAGACACCCGTCACCAAAATTAAAGAAAGGAAAAAAAAAAGAACCATCACAGTATGTTGCTACAGAAGAAGTCAGTGAAAACCAGTACTTTATAATTTTACTGATTCATTTGTGGCAGCAATTAGCCACAGCAGGACCTACTGAATGGATCTGACCAATCTTATTTTTCTTTTCCTTTGTCAATCCTCTATCTCAGCTTTTGGAAACTTCTGAGAAAGGAAGAGAGTATAGCTGAAAATTAAAAGAGTAAATTGCTTTGCCTGAGCAATAATTATTCAATTACCTTGATCAGGTGAAATGAAAGACCTATTGATCTGGGTATATATTTAGTTTCAGTATCACCAAATCCCTATCATAAATATCAGTTGATCATCATTGCTTTAAATTTTTATAAAATGAGTGATTTCGACATTGAAAGTTTTTTCAAAGGGTTTGAAATATGCTGGTGGAAAATAATTAATTATATCCAGAATGAATGATAGTGCATCACAGATACTAATTTGCATATTCTTGTCCCTTTTTTTTTTTTTTTTTTTTGAGTCCACAGATCTATTATATTTTTGACAGTCATAACAAAAGAACAAGTGACAATATTTGAAGTGTTATAATTATTCATGACTTAGGAGGAAGCAAGCCTTTGGCACGTTCACAGGCCTGCCAAAGCATGCACTGCTAAATGAAAATATTCCAGTCATACTTAGGGAACAATTTGATGTCTGCTGAAGTCAAAGGGAATCTTTCCACTGCTCTTTGCATTAGCATGTTGGATCATAGAGTTTTTAGGATAGGGGTTGTCTTTTAATTAGGTATAGACCATGCAAAGCAAATATGACCTCAATCTTGACTACTTAGTACAGATACTTTTATCATAGAAAATACTAACAGGTTTTCAATCCAATGTGTGGCCTATGTGAGAAAAAAGTAAATAAATAGCAGTTATTTAAAACATTTCCATTTTTTCTTCCTCTTTTTGGTGAAACACCAATCTGTTTTTCATTAACTTGCCCTTGATATTGACTTTAACAGTGCCAATATCAGTTTAACAGCTAATCCTACAGGATTTTGTCTGATACTATAACATTCTTGCTTCTTTGCTAATATGATTCCCACTGGTTATTTTCTAACAAAGGTTTGAATAAAACACAGTAGACAGGCTGTTCAAATAAAAGTATTTTGCAATGTTTCAGACTTGTAATTAATCCATAGAATTCCTACAGATTGGAGTTTGCTTACTGGCTAGTGCCAAATGTTTACTGTAAGGTGTATTAATTTGTTGTTTTTTTTTTTTTTTCTTTCTTCCCATACTCTGAGGAAGTATAACCTAACAAAAGAATATGCCTTTTGTCTGGAAGTCTGAAGATTTTTAGGTCAATTGATTCACATATATTGCTTACTGTGTGTTATTAGGTTAGTCAGCTACTGACAAATGTAGCACAGATTCTAAATAAGATTATTTTTATATCACTATTTACAAATCTGAGTTCTCATCTGGGATTAGACCGATTAGAAAGCACAAACCATTAAAAAAATCATGAAGATGTGTCAGCTTGTGGCAAACCAGCAAATCTGTTATCATCTTCAGTTATTTTGTCTGTGTTTAGAACAGAAAAGTTGCCTATGGCTGAAATTACTCAGTAGATGCAAACAGTAGACACACATGGCACGTGCACACCATGCACAATGTTCAACATGCAAATTAGATTTTGAGTGCTGGCTGGATCTGGCTGGCCTCTAGCACAGCCTTTGGGTTTATGTCATCTGCACTGACAGACACAAATGCCCAAGGAGCTGCTCTGCCAGAAAGAAATACTCAGTGCCCACTGCTCAAGCCCCTTCCACCTCTGACATATCCTTACAATGTCTGGTGTTGGCAAAATGTCAATGATTGCTTGCATTGAGATACTCCTGCCTGAAGATATCCTTCAATTCCCTTATACTGCCAGAGTAAAGTAAGCAGTATTTGTGAGGAGCAAAGCCTGGAAAGATTCAAAATGGTTTTGTGATAAGAATGTAATGCTCCTGCGCAAATTGAGTCAAGTCCAAAGGGATCCATTGTGGTAAGGACATTTCTCTCTCTCTCAGGATTTTTCATAGATGTGCACAGAGAGAAAGAAAGAGAAAACAATTTCTATTTCTGCTCCTTGTTTTTCCTATGTGGAATGTGTTTGGAGAATTGCTTACCTGGGGTGATTGCTTGATTGGATTCTGGTGAGGTTTGTTTGAGTCTGGTGGCCAGTTGGATCCACCTGTGTCTGGACTTTTGCAAACAGGGTCACAAGATGTTAGTTAGTTAGATATGGTAGTTAGAAAAGTAGGTATGTAGTTTTAGTATCTTCTTTTATATAGTATATTAATGTATTATAGCACAGTTATAATAAATCATTCAGCCTTCTGAACTGGAGTTAGACATCATCATTTCTTCCCATTGGGTTTGTCTGCATTTAACAATAATCCATAAATGGGAGTTTTTTGCCTTATTCATTCACAGCCCAATGTATACAGGTAAACTTCTGTAAACTTTTGTTAACAAAATAAAGCTGCCACTTATAAAAAGGAATGCTAGCCTTGGTTAACAGAAAAACAGTAAACTGAAAATTGAGGAGCAGATGTGCTACCCATTCTGTTGACCTTGCTATGATGTGGCAGCACCTCACAGAGTGGCAGGACTGTAATAATGTCCTGAACAATCAGATCTTGTAAAACAGAACACTTAGAAATGACCTTCTGAATATATCTTAAGAGCTGCTAAAACTGCTCAAATGTATCAGTTCCCATCTGAAAACCTGATTCCTCCAAGTCAAACGTGCAAGAAAACACACTTTTAAAAAATAATTTTCTGTGACCTTATCAAGTCACAAGTTACTTCATGTAACTCAGGTCTTCAGCTTGATTATTTTACTATTTTTTAAATTATTCCTATAGATGCCGAAAACCCCAGCTACGCTGACTTCACTCTGCACATTAAGTAGGACTAACAAAGTAGTACACTGAGAGCTAGGTCATCTCCCTCTTTATAGTTCCCTCATATTATTTGATGATAATGCCAATTTCTAACATAGAGTTAGTATCAATAAAGAATTACCATATTCACTGTGTTCTCCCAAACTGCAGAGGTCAACCCATGTGTAAACAACAGCAGTAATAGTGTCAATGCTAGATGTTGTTTTATATTTCAAGGAATCCAAGTTTAAGAAATTATTTATGTAAGTTATTATCTCTACATATATCACTATCCAAAAGAGCAGGAGAAAAACTTTTTAAAAGTATTGAACCAACAATTGTTCAAAATGTGTAGGAAAATTCATGCACACTCTGATAGCATTTGCCACAATACAGCATTTCTTTCCTACCTCGCTACCTTGACTAACTTAGTCAAAATAAACGGAAAAACTTCAATTTTTTCTACCTTTGGTCCCAGTGAATGAATTTTTAAATGCGCAAAATGTTTTGTGAGTTATCAAAAAAATGTGATAGAAATCCACCATATTCTCTGAGGTATCTTGATTCTACAGAGTGATTAAGAGCTGCAAAGAGACAGCTGTTTTGTCCCTCCAACAGATATTGGGCTGGTCGAGAACCAGAGCTTGTGAACATGAGGCTCCCCTAGCTGTCCAGAGACAGCTTCACCTACTCAGTCTTCCTGGTCAGGCAGCCTGTAGCAGATTCCCCCTATAATGCCACCTTCCCCTGCCCTTCCTTTAAACCTCATCCATGAGGTCTCAGTCAGCTTCTCATCCATCCCCAGGCACAGCCCCATGAATTCCAGGAGGCCACTGACAGAAAGGGTGACACATCCTCCTTGTCTCCCCTTCCTGTCCTTTCTAAAAAGTATTCTTCCATACCAACACTTCAGTCATAGGAACTATCCCACAGTGTCTCCATAATGCCAATAAGATTGAAGGTGTGGGCACATCTCTAACTCCCCCTTTTTTTTTTTTCTCCCTCGCTGCTTATGTTTGCATAGAGGCATATAAGGTTGGCTGGAGTGGCTGGAATTCCTTTGTGCTGCTATGTAAAACAAAGAAACCAGTCAACCTCCACTTTCCATTACTTGGCATGAATTTAACACAGCTTTAAGTCAAAGCAAGCCACAGACCCATAAAACTAATGTAACATATGATTAAATAACTATGCCTAGCTACATTTATTACATATGGGTATATAAGTTTTAAACATGTATTGTGATGGTGTCCAAAGATGCCAGTAAAAGCTAAGACCTGAGTGGAGATCAGGAAGAAATTATCTCTACCAGAGAGTTTATATTCTAAATATCACACAAGAAGATGAAGGTTGAGAAGTATATGGCCTATAATTAAATGAACATGAAGATGACTGACGCAGTTTTATTTCCTAATTATGTTTGTTGTAGCTGCTTATCTCTAGCTAACTCATCCTGAGGAATTTTCTTACATAATTGCTGAAAAGAATTAGCAGGAAAAAATCCACAGCAGATGTGGCTTTGAAAGTTTTTGATAGATACTGTCCAGGTCAGTGGAATATTTTACCAGTGAGTACTGTGATAGCACTAATGGAAGTCCATCTGAGCTCCAACTGATGATAATATTACCCGCAGACACACTGATAAATTACAATGGGCACACCAGCAGCAGCAACCACTCCAGAAAAATCCTTAAAGTGAATTTCCTTTAATGGCTGGGAAGACAAATGGCTCACATTTTATCACTGGATTCCTCCTCTTTCAGAAAATTGCCAATAAACTTCCTGTTCTTAGCTCAAGATTTGGCAGTGGTTTGGATATAACAAATTTAACCCATTCAGTAACTTCGACATGTTTCTTTATTTATGTCAGTTATTTCTTCAAATTTTTCTTCTTCAGTTAACCAATCTTACATCTTTTCATATCTGAAATTAAGATAATTTATTTTTTTAAATGGCTCACAAACTGAAGCAGTGTTTCTGAGGAAGTTGGACTCCTTTAAAATTGTTATTCAGAAGAGTTTGCTTGTACTGTAAGTACCTAAATTCACTAGGTATTTCCCATTTAGATGTAGAAGTTTCTCTCTGCTCCTTCCAGACTGACTCTGCATGAACAGCCTGTACCTGACTCTTCCTAAACTCAGCCAGAACCTCAGAGAGTTAGCTCTGGGCACACAAATAAATGTTACCAAATTTCTGTGGCTTAATGACCCACATCCCAGTGGCTCTGGGACCCACCCTCGTGTGCTCTGTTAGCACTCCAATTTTCTTTTACTTAGCAAACAGTACCAACAGACACAGTTTGAGACATTATTCCCCCACACCAACTCTTTTTGCTCTTTTTCCACTGCAGAAAACCATCCTTTGCAGTCAGTGTGGCAGAATAAATATTCCTTTTCTCCTACAGGTTAGTTTAAACTCTCCACTGCTCATTTAGTCTAGTCTGTTGCCTTATGATAAGTGGTTAACGCATATGCAAACTTTTCTTCTGCTAATTTAATTTCAGGGAATTATGACCTCTGTCAGAGGTATGGCACTAAAGCTGGAGTTAGTTTCACTAGTGCTTGTCTGTAAATGCCTTTAGCTCTTTCAATTACAAAATAAAACACTGAAAATCTGCGTGAAGGAAATTGCCCCACGTTTGGGATGAGCTAACAATGTGCTGATGAATAGCTGGCTCAGCTGACAGGCAGAAATTGACAGCGTTCTCACAGCTTGGGGTCCTCACACTCATCTCTGGTAAGTGGCTCGATACTTGAAGCATTTCAAAGAATATTTATGTGTAACCATATCTTCTTATAAAAACACTGTCAGAGACATTAATGCTTCCAGAATTGGCTGGTTACTATGTAGTAGCTCTTTTTGCTAAAGTATTCAGTGAGAGAAGTTTTGAGACTTGGATTCAATGCCTTCATCAGTCTGTGGACTTTCAAAAATATATTCTCAATAGACTGCAATACAATAGATGCTGGTTTGGATAGAAATCACTCTCCACATTCCAGCTGAAACTCTACCTTGGGTAGCAAAAAACCCAGGATATTTTTGCCTAGGAAAAGCATGAATAATATAACCCAGTGAGAAAAGCATTTGGAAATAGATATCACTATCTACTACTGAGATTGTGTTTTATGTAATTATCCAGCAAATAGGAAAATCGTTCCAACACTACTGATCTTTTAATTGTCTCTTGTTGTAGTCCAAAAATCGAGTTTTTCTAACAGCTTCTAAGGATGATTTTTTCAGAAAACTTACTTGCTGTTTGAAGCTTGCAGCTCTAGTGTTCTTTTGAAGTTCACAGGTCTATGAGCAATGTCTTACAGACCACAAGTTGTCAAAGGAATTACCTGCAGAGCTACTATGTTTGGTTTTGAACCTCTAGATCCTTAATATTATGGCTGTAGATTAAAAGTTGTTGAAGAGAGCTGACTTGTGAATGAATGTGAGCTGTGACATATGCCTTAGGTATTTAGACACTGCATTTCATTTCTCTCTAATGATATTTCTGCTCTTCTTCCTGTGCTATTCAAGTGCAGTTAAAGATCCACATGTATACTGGTAAACTGATATCTTATACGGTGTTAGGCATATGATTTTCTGTAATCCTTAAATTATACTATAAATAATTCTTTCTAATATTAATCAGTCTGCATTGCACTTTAAAACTGAGAAGGCTGTACTCAGCTTGTAAGAGCTTACTCCAAGATTCTTTGTACCCATTTCTAATCTAAAAGACAATAGAAGCAGGGATGGATTACTAGCCTTTGGTTAGCATAATCTTTTGTATCAATGAATGTTACAAACCACATTTGTCAAGATCAAATCAAGATTTCCATGGGTATGTAGGGCAAACTTCACTTTCTGTGTTTATGTAAGTGGTACATGAAATTGCCCCAAAAGCATTAATCTGAATCAAAATCTGACCATACAAAACCCCTAAAAAGGGGATGATTATATAGCACAAGGAACAATTAGACCTACTGTTGAATGCTTTTTTTCTGTTTGTTTGAGGTATAAGCTTTTTTAATGCTATTAATCATATTAACTGCCATAGCACTCAAGGAGCCTGATTACACTATACCTGTACAATGCCTAATTCAGAAGATACATGGGTTCATCCTGCAGAGGTACAGACCTAAATGGCAATAGGGATGTAGACTGTGGGCAGAGGGATTTTCTTGACTCACTACAGCTATAAATATCACCTTAGGCATTGTGCTGATTAGATGCTGTGGTTTCTGCAAAAAATGCATGGGTACAGCAAGGTTTCAACTGTTCAGAATATACTACAGAGAAATTCACTGTATATCCTTTTGCATATATCCAAACATGCAAAATTAAATTCATCCCACAATTATCTTTTTCTGAATTGCATTTTGAAGAATAAAGACACTACACTATAGAAATACTGGTATTGCAGTACTGTTAGATATTGATCAGAAGTTTGACTCCTTAATTAGGTCTGGTTTCAGATGAAAGCAAGAACCTCATTTTGAGTGATCATCAATGGAAAGAGAGGGTATGCAAAAACAGGAGTCAGTTTCCAGTTCAGAAAAGCACCCTGTTAACTTAGGGACGACTTTCAGAAAACAAGTATTAGCTTTTTAAATTATTATTTCCTTTTTCTTCTGGAAAAAAAAAAATAAGCAATGGTTAAGCATGTAAGATCTTATTAAGAATCTCAATGAAAAAGTTAAATAATTGCAGGAAAAGTTTGCAAATGTTATCTCTAGTGAAAAATATCAGTGACAACCAGTTTTCTACACATGTTATGGAACATTCTTGTGAATCAATCTCTTTACAGAATAACTGTGTTAAAACTGAGAACATAGATCACACTTTAGGATGAGAGTTGCTTTTTTGTAACTCAAGAAAATAAATTTAAATCATAATTAATAACCAGGAGCATGAGTTCTCAGCTCACATAAAGGCCAAGATCAAACGTACTCCTTTTAAAAATAAAAGTGAGAGTTTGGAGTAAAATACAAGGATGACTCATAGTCTGGAAAGCCTGCTTTGTAGTAAGAGACTAACAAAACAGAACCTAATTATCTCAACAATAAGAAGGTTAGAAGGCTGGCTGATCATGATCTGTAAAGTATGTAAGCTGAAAGAAAAAAGGTATGGAGCCAAAGTGAGGTTCAGTTTTAAGACTACAAGCCAGGAATATGACTTTGAGAGTAAGAGTAATTAAGTATTGGTTAAATTTACTCAGATATGTAGAATCTGCACAATAAGAAATATTTACCTTTAAAAAAACCCAAACCGCCTCATTCACTTTAGCTCAACAGTAAGTAAAAGGCTTCATAAAAAACAAAGCAATAACAAAAAAAAAAAAAAAAATCCCTAAAATCCCCCCAAAACCAAAAAGAAATCAAATCAAACCAAAAACCAAACTGATAAAGCACTTGGGCCAAATGATACAAAACATCTCAGTAGATAATTTTAATGGTATTTTTAAGCTTTGTCTTTGTACAAGGTGGAACAGAGCCCATCAACTGTTTCCACTTTTCCAGAACTGAAATATTGTGTCTGTTAAAGTCAATGTCTATAGCTGCCCCATGTCATTGAAGGTTGCATCTCAGAAGGTGTTTAGTACAAATTCCCATATTTTGTTCTCTTAGAAGAGAACAAATATTCTCTTTTGTTCTCTTAGAACAAAATATGTGGGTACATGAAATACGTGATGTTAACATGCTATTTTCTATGTCTGTGATATTTTGGGTTTGGACTTTTGTCAGAAGGACAAAGTGACTCTAAAAGTTTTAGTGAAAAACTGCAAGGAGAATGCAATTAGAATGTAACTAAAAAGGCACGTATCATGAGAAATACCAGATCTTTGGGAAACTCTAGTGAGTATTAGTTCTCACAGTACACTACTCTGAAATTATCTCATTGGCCATGCAGGTGAGACTCTACAGTGTATTTTTTATTTACCTGGCATGTAGCAGAACCAGTAGTGCCGTAAGCATTTAATTTTACTATAAATGAAACATTTTGAATTTGAAAATATAGTCTGTGTTGTAATCTTGTTACTCTTTGTAACTTTCTGTTAAAATAGTTATCAATCAATACTGAATATGAACTGTTTGGGATGAATAAAAAAAACAAAGAAACAAAATTGAGATGCTCCCCCCTCCCCTCCCCTCCCCCCCCTCCCTTTTCCATTCGGCAACTAAGCCCCACACAGCCATTCCCTCACTCCCCACTCAGGATGGGGGGAGAAAATCATAAAGACGAAAGTGAGAAACTCATGGCTTGAGGTAAAGACAGCTTAATAGGTAAAGTAAAAGCTGCAGATGCAAGCAAAGCAAAGCAAGGAATTCACTCACCACTTCCCATGGGCAGGCAGGTGTTCAGTCAGGAAAGCCAGGCTTCATCACGCATAGTGGCAACTTTGGAAGACAAACATTCTTAATATCCTCCCCTTCCTTTTTCTTTCCCACCTATTTATATTTTGAGCATGATGCCATACAGTGTGGAAAATCCCTTCAGTGAGTTGGGATCAGCACATTGCTCTGTCCTCTCTCAACTCCTTGTGTACCCCCAGCCTGCTCCCTGGTGGGGTGGGATAAGGAGCAGAGAAGACCTCGATGCTGTGCAAGTGCTGCTCAGCAGTAACTAAAACATCCCTGTGTTATCAACATTGTTTCCAGCACAAAACTAAATCATAGCCCCATACTAGCTACTATGAACAAATTAACTCTATCCCAGACAAAAGCAGCAAAACAAGTAAAGTTGGGTTTATACTAAAATACAATGCGACCTTGTAAGAAGTGATGGTCTTGTATAGCAAGTAGAATTCTTCTCTCTGAATAACTGCTCCTGGACTCCTGCTTGGAGTTATAAATATGCAGTGGATTGCTGCAGATAAGCCACAGATTCCAATTGTACATTTAGTTTTTTGAAAGTTGTAAGTGGAGAAAAGTACCTTCTGCTGTTCTGACCAAATGCCTTTTACTTACATACTTCGATCACAAATTTGTGTACAGTCTATGGGAAGTTTAGTTTTATTGCTGTGCTTTCAAATATTTAAGTAATAGTGGCAAATATTAATTGCAAACATTACAGATGATCCTTTGGTAACCTGTAACAAATTGCCTCCTCATAGTACAACACAGGTGGAAGATCATTATTCAGATTAACTAGCACACACTTTAATATCCTCCAAATTAATCTTATAAAATGCTTGACATATTCATCAAAATAAAGACTGTCCTGCAAAATTTGGGACAGATGGCAGTGCAAGATGACATCTTTTCTAAATGTGTCAAAATATTCACTCATTTAAGCAATATGATTGGTTGCACATTGTGGGTGCATTATTAAAATAACAAAAGCAGTAAAATTCACTTGCATGAACACCTGCTGCTAGAGTGACTTAATATAAGTAAGTCAAAACATATAATTAAGTAATATAAATATAATTACTTCACTGACAAATAAGTTAACAGTGGCTATTGCAATTCTTAAAATGTTTCAAGTCAGTGAATTATACCTGTATTTAGATTTACAACATTTAAAACTGAAACATACCTTCCTAAATGACACTTAAGGAAGTATCCTTCATACCATATAGCAAAATATAAGAACAGACACACAACAGGCCTACTAGCTGTCTGCTATATCAGATGGTATATATTCCTTTACCACTTGAAACAGCAGAGTATAGAAGTGATTGATAAGCCAAATATCACAGACAATTTAGATTTGAGAATTCAAAGCACTATCTGTTCTCTACTGAGGATCTGACATGGGGGCAGAAACAAAGATTCTAGAAAAGAAGAGCTGCAGATTTTTTTTTTTTCTTAATTGAAAATCTCAAAAACTCTACTTATGGAATCTAATATAACTCTTGTGGAAGGAAATCTCATAAAGGTATGAATATGATTTTTGTTTCAAATGAGGGCAAGATCTTCAGGACCCCCTTGTTTTGTTCTCTGCTCTGTCCTCAGTGAAGTCAGGCAATGCTCACCTGTTCTTAATGTTCTTTCACTCCCGACAGTGTAAGTGCTGTTAACTCATTAAGCGAACATGCTGTGGAGTGAAATAGGGTGTATCTGTGGAGGCCTAAGCACATATTTACTACACCACCCCCAGTCTGAAACTATGCGCGGGAATGAGCCAGAGACCCTGTGTTGTAGCATGTGGCAACAATCACAGGGCCCCCATGTGACCATCACTTAGCCTAGTGTCTAGCTAACTAAAATATGATCATCAAATAACTGGTCTCCTTATGAGAAAAAATAGGAAATCTGTTTAAAATGATTGGCGCAAGGCAAATGTCTGCTTTGCTGTTTTTTTTCTGGGTGGACAGGGAACAGGAACAAAATGCTTTATTGCTTGTTGTACAATTATACTGCCAGCTCCACGAAAATGCAGATGGGTGAATATGGTAACAACAGGCTGGTACTGTAGAAACTGCTAGTGTAAAGGGTTAACAAAGACTGCACTTGCTGTACATGACCACGGAGCAGAGACCGGCAGTGTGAATTGTGTGATCCTCCCGGACACACACACACAGACAGGGACACCTTCACTCCTCCGTGTGCGCAGTGCCCACCTGTCCAGCCCCCCGGTGCCCGGCCCGGCTCCGCCGGCGCCGCTTCGCGCGGGGATGCGCCGCTCCTTCGCGGGAGGCTGTGGATGGAGATGCGGTTTCTGTAGCGCTGGGCTGGCTGCGGGGAGCCATTGGCTGGCGGCTTTGTGAATTTCATTCAGTTTGGTCCAATAGCGGGAGGAGAGCGCCTGGTACAGCCTGGACCTCTCCCCCCCTCCTCTTCCCCCCCCCCCCCCCCCCCCCCCATCTCCCTCTCTCTCCCAGCTCGCCTTGCCTTGCAGATCAGTCTCTCCGCGGCTCGGTCTTTCTGCATAGGCAATCACAGCTCCTACTTGCAGACTCAACTCCCTCTCGCACTGATTGCAATGAATTTTCTGCCTGAATGTAGGTCGCTTGCAACCGAGAACACGAGTTTCCTTCAAATCCAGTGTTGTTGTCTTTCTTCTTGTTATTTTTAATTTTTCCCCCCTTTCGTGGTCGTTGCATTCCTTTGGAGAAGCCAATCGCATTGGATTCCAAAAAGGAGAGCAGGAACCGTATGTGAATAATCCTGGATGCATGATAGCCCGAGAGGATTTCCTGAAAGATTCTGGCTGTGTAAAAAAGACCCCTATGCTTCTGCAGCTATCCCAGTGTTAAGGTAGGAGTACCGGATTTGCAGTTTGAGTGTTCATTTTCATTTTTTTTTTCCTGTTGTTTTTTTCTGTTCACCCCCCCCTCCTTTTTTTTTTTTTTTTTTTCTCGGCGAGGGTGGGGGAAGAGAGGGAGAGGTGTTGCAGTTGGTACTCTGGCAAAGGGCGAGCAGTTTGCTGCAGTCGTCTGTGCTTTTACTTTTCCCATCATGATAAAGCGATACTTTCTTTTTGACATTTCCACCATCATACGCGATCTGCTTGTCACATATGCATATTTATGCAAATTTATTTCTTTTTTACCCACTTCGGTCCGTCCCTTATATTCCCCTTGCACCATAATTTGTTTGGAGGCATTTTGCTGCAATCAGCTATTTGGAAAGGCTCTGAGGTTCTGTGTGAGATGTTTACAAAGTAGCTTTGCCTTCCAGGGAAATAAACAGAAGAGTGTGGAGGAGAGGAGGGAAAAATATCTGCAGTACAGGCAGAGAAAGAAAGAGCGAAGCCACAGTTTCTTGCAAGCGCGAAGAGGGGCAGGAGCGGTACCTCATGCTCTGTATGAGCCTGTGGTTTTCAGGGAAACAAAAAACCAACACGTAGGGTTTTGGTTAACCACTTTCCTTGCCACCACCACAGCCACGAAAAAGCAAAAAGGGACAGGGACGGGCACGGGCTGGGGGGGACAAGGGAGGCGGCTGCTCGGAGGAAAATCTTGGATCTTCTGGGATTAAGCGGTTCACCCGCTTAAGCTATTCCGTGGTGGGTTTTTCTTCCTCCCTTTCCCCCTCTTTTTTTTTTTTTTCCCTTTCTTTTCTCCTTCTCCTTTCTTCTTTTTCTTTCTTTATTTCCTTTCCGGGCACGGGTAAAATGCCCGCTTTTGTGATGGGCATGGGCTTCCGCACGTGATGGAGCGGGGACTGGCACTGGGGAGAGCCAGCGTGCGCGGACCGGTGGCGGGGGGGGGGGGGGAGGGGGGGGGCGGCGGGGGGAAAAGAAAAGGAAAAAAAAAGAGACAAGCACCACCACCACTCACCCCCCCCCACTCCTTCCCAGCTCGGCAGTAAATCGGCTTCTCTGCAAAGCTGGGGCGGGGGCGGGCGAGGCGGGGGCTGGCGGCGTGAGGCGCCTCCGCGGCCGCCGCGCTTTGCCCCTTCCCCGCGGGAGAGGCCGTCGGCAGCCCCGCACCGCCCCGGGGAGCGGGGGCGGCCCCGCCGCAGCCGCCCTGACGGACGGGGCCCGAGCAGCCGCCGTTCCGCCCGCCCGCCCCCGCACACATCTCGCGGGCGCGCAGGGTCGGGGCAGGCAGGGCGCGTCCCGCGCAGCCGCTGCGGAAGGGTGCGGGACACGGGCAGCGGGAGTGGGTCGGGGCGGGTGTCCCGCCGTCGTGCCCGGAGCGGGGCTAAGAATAGATGGCGTCGCGGCCGGGAAACTTGGCCGGTTTGGGCGCGCGGCGTGGGGGGAGAGAAGTTTGCGGGGGACGCGGCGGCAGAGGCGGGGCGCGGCCGCCAGGTGGCGGTGCGGGCCCTTCCAGCCGCGCGCCCGCCGCCCCCCGCGCCGCGGCGCCGCGCGCCCCGCCGCGGGGCCGTCCCGCGCGCGCCGCGCTCCGAGCGCCGCCCGAAGTTGGGGCGCTCGCCGGGCCGGGCCGGGCCGGGCAGGGCAGGGGCGGCGGCAGCGCCGGCGGCGGAGAGCTCCCCGAGGAACTGCCAGGTGCGAGAGACTCGGCCGGGCGGGGAGCCAGGGGGGACGGCAGCACCTGAGCTGTGATTCAGGGTGCCCGCGCCCCGCTGCCCGTCTGCAGCCTCCGTGGAGCTGCTGCCTTTCGTAGGGATGGCTGAAACGCACGGCCGAGTTCGGATGTTTGGTATTTGGACAGAAACCAACACTGCCATAAAAACCCAAAATATACCCCCTACACCACCCTTGAAAACACCCCTTTAGCCTGATGTTTGATCAGTGTTGAAAGCAAGCTGTGATAAAATTCTAGTTTGGTTTTAAATTAATAACGTTAAGGACATATACGCATGTGTTTAGGAGATTAGAATTCAAAGCTTAATTGGAGGAATTTACAGTTATGCCAAAATGGAAATCCCTGCTATTCTTCTCTTCTTAAAACATAAATACATCTGCTAATGCGGATCTCGTGTATTAAAGTGTAAGATTTTTTTTCCCATATCATGTGAGGCAAAAAAATTTATTAGATGTATAAATCCTCAGTTAGCAGTAAAGAAATATACTATTTGTCACCTTAAGGAGCAATTATTTCCACTAGTTTTAATTCCTAGCTAAGAACACTGCTTTGCATTGTAAAAGTGAACTGATTTCATACATCAAATGAACCCTGAATTTTGTTTTTATTCTAACTACTCTATATCCTATCTATTAATATCTGTGTCGACTTCTGTATAGGTAGCCTTTATATAGATGTGCATTAAGGCAGGAAATTCCAAGTATTTTTTGCTTATATTGCTGAGTAGAGGGTTGCATGCATTGTCTTATGAATCATATTCCAATGAATCATTAAGGTTTGAGAACCATGAAAGCATGTCATGCAGTTTCTGGTTACTCAAAACAGCAAAGTCTATGGTGGCATGTATTTTTCTCAGAATAATAGAAAAAGAAATTTCATTTTGACATGATATTTATAATTGTGAAATTATTAGTCCTTTGTTTATA
The DNA here is from genome assembly GCF_024509145.1 of Vidua macroura. Lineage (NCBI taxonomy): Eukaryota > Metazoa > Chordata > Aves > Passeriformes > Viduidae > Vidua > Vidua macroura. The sequence continues at coordinate 22,004,330 of NC_071572.1, forward strand.
AATACAGCTATTATTACCCTTTCATCTCTATTCATATGCCAGTGTATCGTATAGATCCAATTTTTTTTGGTGGTTTGTGTGCAAGTGCAACCTATTAAGTTGTACCAAATATTAAAACTGAAATTCAGTTTCACATCCAAAATATCTTGGTCTTATAGTCAATGAAAAATAAAAAAAAAAAAAAAAAAAACAAATTAGCTCTGAATTAGCTTGCTTCTCAAGAGGACCAAGCTAATTCAGAGCTAATTTGAATTCTTTTTTTTTATTTTTTTTATTTTTCATTGAATGTAATGGCCCTTAGTTTTGATCTCTACTGGAATACATTCATATAGATAAGAAAATACATTTTCCTCCTCCTGTATTTCTGGAGGGAATGATTACTCACCCACTATTGTTTTAAAATCCAGCGCTGTATCACGAAAATGTAGACTGTAAATCCAAAAATTCCCAATGTTTTTTTCTTGATCAGCAAAGCACAGTGATCAGTGTAATTTCTTTTAAAGTCATCACAATGCGAGCGAACAAAAGCAAGCCTCATAGCCTGAACAGAACAGGCCAACTGGATTAAATTAGGACAAGTGGTAAAACTGGTAGGTTTACTGGAGATGCCGTGCTAGCCTATATATTTTGTAGTCTTCCAAAGATTTTAGCTAAGCCCATGTTCTTGGGCAGATCATTCACCTGAAAATGTTTACATTTGATAAAAATGTCAATCCTAATAGCATCCTTCAGCTGGAGACCTGTCATGCAGAGATGAACACAAGAGGCAGAAAGAAAACCTATTTAACTGAAGCTTTGTATTAAAAATATTATATAGAAACAAGGATCTGTTTGCCTTTTTTATTTTTTAACAAAAGATTGATTCAAGCAACGCTTACTGATTGCTACATAGAGGTTTGCACGTTTGTTTTTGACAGGTTCTCAATACAGCCTCCTCTTGGCCTTTCAAACATGCACACTGCTATTTGATGGCTGAATCACATAGTGTAAAGAGCAGCTCCACCTGGGTAGGACAGGAATAAGCATCGTGCTATAACCAGCATATAATTTAGTCATTCTGTCGCTTGAAGACTTGTCATCAGGATTCAAGATCTCTTCTGCATGAGTAAATGGGTTAGTTTTGTGCACAGAATTACAAGGCTGGGAGTCTTTACAGAAATAAAAATCTAATAAAACATAAACAAAGGCTGCACAAATCAATGTAAGTATCTCATGTCCAGCTGCAGCTATCCTCTGTCACAGTTCAACTCAGGTGCTTTCAATAAATGTTTGTAAAGCACTTATGCTGTGAGCCATTTTGATCCTCACATCTGACAGGGTTATGTACTCAACTATGTCACTTTTTAATAGTTCTCCACTTCTCATTGTATTTGTTTTAGTAGTCCCCAGATTGGATTTGAAAGAAAAATAAAAAAGCACCAATAAAACCCAAACACCAACGAGAAAAAACACTTTGCTGTCTAGTGGAGGAAGAGCAAGTAACAAGTTTTATTGGCAATACTCTTGAAAAATTTTTAGCAATGAGATAAGACACAATGGTAATAAACTTTTCTCAACTTGGATATAAGGGTAGAGAATAGAGAACTGAAAGATACAATTTATACACAGTCAGCGGTGGTTGAATTTAAAAAGTAGGAAATTCTGGAAACATTTCCAGCAAGCTCAGCCCTCTTTAAGCTCATCCCCCCATGTAAACAAATGGGGTTGAATTTTGACATTAAAAATAAGCTGTATATGAAACAGAGTTACTTTATGGCTTGCATGCATAGCTGACATGAGAGACTGAATAGAAGCAGCCCCTGTAGACCACTGGCTTATCCTGTGAGATCTGCAGTGGGGCTTTACTAGTGTCACGACTAATTCAAGCCGAATGCATTACCACATGCTGAAACAATCCCTAGCTAGGAATGCTCATATTTGTACTGTAATAATCTAAAAATAAAGTGTAGTCACTGATGTCACAATGTCTGATTCTTTCAGCTGTCTTCTGCGCTGAGCCCACACACCACTCATTGTCAAACGACATATTTCAGTAAGTGCATACCACTGGCGAGCTCCAGTGGAGGGTTAGGATTTTCCGTGCTTGTCTAACTTCTGTTATTTATGTGCTGACTGAGATTTGCAACTTGATGGGGAGGTAAGCTTTGAAAGTGAGTGGCACTCTTACTGACTCTACAGTTACTGTTTCAATTTCATATATAGTATGAATATAAATAGAAATTTGTATTTACTTGTGTATGAATTTATTTTGAAATAAATTCAATGTTTCACCATAACAGATGACACATGAAATAATACTGGCATGATTTGATGGTAGCAAACTTCCATCTAGCAGTATTTTTCAGATTTGCATCTGTTCCATGCAGCAGACAAAACGAGATAGACCACTGCTTCTCTGTTCAGACAGTCCAGAGGGAAGACTTTTCCTTTGTCCTCCAGCTGGAGGTAGTCACTGCCAATTAGAAGAGGTCTAGGACAGCCAGAAATGAAAGAGGACAATCATGAATAGGATTTCTGACCCAAAGTGTTAATTGAAGTGGTCTAATGGCTTGATTATTTTGAAAATTGCTGTTACTGTAGTGTCTGTGTGGGCTACAGTCTCAGTAGAGACGAAGGAAGAGGTTTTCAAGCTCTGTAGTAGTGTTGCTGTCAGGTTAATAATGGCCTTTCCAGGACTGACCAGTGGTCTTAGTCACTGCCATCATGTGGTGATCTTGTGATATTGTTGTCAGACATAGCTCAGTTAGTGATCAAGCTTCTTGAAGTGTTAACATCACTTTGGACCCTTAGTGAGTAGATATGCAGTTTAATGCCAACAATTCTTTCAAAAATCTGTTTAGAGAAATAGCATGGAGAGGGATCAAAAAATTAGTTATATTTTTTGTAATTGGATTTCTTTTACAGTTTTAAACTCTGGTAGAAAGTAAGTTAGCAGACTTCAATAAATCTCCTGCTTGGTATGTATTTTTGCTCCAAAACAGATTTTGCAGTAATTATCTCCAAATATCTAGCTGTTCTATTCCAATAAACAAATACTGTATTATTCATCACATTTTGACTTCTGATATATAAAAGCCTTACTTTGTATCCATCCAAATGTAATAAAACCAGGATAAAGCTGATAGCCTCTTTTGAAATAAAAGAATTTTGAATCAAGTCAGATTTCTATTTATTACTATTTATTCTATTTATTTATTATTATTACTTAGTTTATTCATATATATTTGTTTTGTACTGATTTTTGTGGTACTGATTTTAGACTTAAATTTTGCATAAATCTTATGCTTGGAAGTAGACGTGCCAGACAATTTTTCTCCTCTTAAATAAAGTTTTTTGCAGACACTACAAAGAACTCTGCAATTAAAAAGAACAGGGGTTTACTCAACAATTATCAGTAGTTTAATTATACAACTAAAAATTCTTTCTCTGAAAATAAATAAGCTTTTCTTCCCCCTACGCTTTCTCTTTATTTCTTTACTTACTTTATGCCAACAAATATATAATTTCTCACTTATATGTCACTTAGCCATGAAATACCTCTTCTGCGTACTTGGTCATATACAGAACAAATTACCTTAAAATTGTATAACAAATTTGTTTATTCTTTGAGATATAATTCTATGTTTTCTGATCTGTTTTGAATGTCTTCCAGACTTATCTTTTCAAATAAACAAAATTAATATATTCTTCATGTAAAACACCATATAAGATATAAGCCATATGCTCTCTAATGTACAATACATTTGTACTCATTTTCTTACTGGACATAGCATAAACCATTAACTTTAAAATACCTATGCAACAGGACCAAGATAAATGGACCATTGACAGATTAGCGTCATGCAATGAGGTCTGTTGGATTCAGTGTAAAGATACCTGTTAAGTTAAAGAGGCTTTTGGTCAGGTTCTGGGAAAAAGTAGTATTTGGATAAAATGGTATGGAGTATTTCCATAGCGCTGGCAATATCATATATAATGCTTAAAATTTTTCTCACAACTTCCCATTAACTTCTGCTAATGAAATTGCCTTCAAATCTTTGTTTGAAAAATAAAAAAGAAAGCACAGGCTCTGAAAAATAATGCATCTCCATCCCTTCCTTGAAGAGCTTGTCATAAGAATGGATGATTATGCACACTTTAAAAGAGTATGCTAGATGATACAGGACCATGTTTTCTCAACTCATGTTTTATTGGTGACTGTGTTTATAAAGACAAATGGTTATACAGACTTGGTTCCATCTGTGATTTCTTTCTGAAGTTTCTTGGATTTGCTTGTCAAAGGAACTGGGCGTGTATTAGATGGAGTATTCACATCCAGTCTGTTCACCTTTTGATTCAGTTATCTCATTAGTTGTGGTGGTGCTCAAGTTTTTGCCAGCTCTCCAAAGTAGCATTTTAACAGTGGTACATAATTCTCCTGGATGTTCAATTACAATATTTTTGGATCATAGATTTCAGTATTAATTTATAGGTGATTTGTGACAAAAAAAAAAAAAAAAAAAAAGGGCAAAAATCCTCTTCTGGATTCCAGAAGAATTATGCAAGAGGTGAAACCCATGTAAATCTTTGGTACATCTGCCATTGCCAAAGCTCTCTGACATTTATTAATTGGTAGGAATGTACCTGGATTTCATGGGATGTCTTAGGCAAAAACTGGAAAAATACTATAGCAACAACTAGAAGAAGTAGCTAGTGAGTTGTTGCTGTATGAAATCTACCCTTCATCCTTAGATGACTTCAGGAAAGCCGTCATCAATCATAGTGTTTCTTCTCAGTCAGATATGTAGTCACTGATTGGTTTGCTATAGTTTCCCAATCCAAATATATCTCTACCAATAATGTAATTATTATTATGTCTGCCTACTGCATTTTATATCATCTACATGAAAGCAAAGATAAGTTCTCAGTACACAATGGCATGAGGGGAAGTAGAACTTCCTGCAAATTATACACAGCTGGACAGATGAGCTGTGGTGCCTGAGGCTGTGAATTTGTATTAACACGGCCAGCAGTAGGTCTGCTTCCTGAATTAGAAATGTTCAGTGTGTGTAGTTTTCAAATGTGCAGGTGGTGAATTTGGGGACAGATTATGTAGATCCAGTGGTTTTCACAGATTAAATAATAGCAGTTGGCATAACTGGAAATTAGTCATGGAGCTGGATGAGAGAGCTAGCGTGTTAATTTCATGCTCACTGTGATAATATTTGATTTATTTCAGGTACACAAGTTACAGTGCAGGTGGACTTACTGCTTAAATCTAAAGAGTCTAACAGTTATTAAGAAAATACATTGCTTAGTTTAATCCTACATTTATTATGTCTTTCTTTTTGTCAAGGTCTTGTAGTTAAATGTGAGTTACATTTTTTTGAAGACAAATGCTTCTTGTTTCTATTGGTTTGATGTCATTTTTACATAGAGATGTTTCAAATACAGCGTGTTAGGAGTATAGAATGCAGGCCACCTGGCACTTACCTTAAAAAAGCAAAAAAACAAAAAACAAAAACAAACAAACAAACAAAAAAAAAAAAACCAAAAAAAAAAAAAACAAAAAAAAACCAAAAAGCAAAAAAAAAACCACCAAAAAAACACCAAACTTTTGCCATTACTCTTACAACAACTTGTTATGGTCATAGAGAGGCATGGAAACAGAAGCAAAAGTTCCTCCCTAGAAGAGTTGGCTGACCCTCTTTTGTGCTGTAGAATAGCAAATGTGTATTTATCCTTGTAACTTTCAATCTGCATTTTCTTTTTCCTGTTGGCTTTGGAAATAAGATGTTCTAGTGAATTTTCCTCTTGTCCAAACCGGTCTTGTCTATAAAAGTTTTAGCTTGAGAAAACTGAAATTAGAGCATATAGTTAGAATATTTTATTTTCTCTTTCTTCTTTTTCTGCAAGTTTTCGTTGTTGTTGTTTGTTTTTCTTTTTCTGTAACTTTTTAATTTGCCTTAGTATCCCAGAGCCTGTGAAGTGTTTTCCACTCATGACATGATAAAGGTGTAATACGATGACCAATATGATGACCAATAAAGTGGAAACTCCATTAACTCTTGGGTGTTTTGCATTAACAGTTCTCTTATGCTGAGTTTGAGTGGCTTTTTGTGAAGGATTTCTTGTTCTGGCAATGAAAATTATATTAGCTATGTAGAACTTACACTAGCAATGCTGTAGAAAGGACAGGAGATGGGAGCAGTTGTATTAGTGCCAGTGTGTTGAATTCTCTTAGCTATTAAATACATAAGATTGGAAAGCTAAATAAGCCTTGCATTTTGTATATAAGTAAATGATCACTGGATAATAACACTTCACAGAAACATCCTTCTGTGGTAGATTTCATTTTCTGATTGTCCCTGGAGAATGGTCATTTGGTGAGGCTTGATACTTCACTGCTTCCTGAAATCAGTTAGAGATGGTTTATTCAAGAGGAAACAAAACGTGTAAATAGGAGAAGATACTGTCTGGAGCCTGAGACATCAATAAAGATGATGGAGAAATGGCAGTTCCATTTTGGGAGACAATTAATGGGTTTCATAACAGCAGTGATAGCACTTGTAACACCGCTTCTAGCTCTTAAGGCCTGAAAGCTAAGCACTAAGCATGTTCATGTCTAAGATGAGGAGATTGCATATTCCAGTTCTTACCTTCTCCATGAAAGATTAGGATGCTTCCTAAATGATCTAACCCCTGCCTCTTTTACTCATCATCCCCAGCATGTTGGGGTATTTTCCTTCTCTTGCTTATTACTGCCTCAAGAGGCCCATCCTAGTCAGAGTCTGTAAACAGGCACTGAGTTGCAGACAGATGACCAATTTTAAAGGAAGGTTATAACATGATTCACTTCCACAGAAAAAGACCGTGATGACACACAAGGATGGTAGACACACAAGAGCATAGAGAGTACAGTAGTAATAGGAATGGCAGTTCACATACTGTGTTCCATACTTTAGAGAATTTAAACCAGCAGGATATAAATCAAGTTGGATTTACAACAGAAGCTGATGCTTCTGAACATGGGGGTTTGGTTTAATTTGAGGGGGTACAATGTACCTTGATCTTACTGGTCAAGGTAAAAGTACAATTTTTAATATCATCATCCCTCAGTACAAATCTAGATTGTATGCTTTGAAATTGTGTCTGTTTTCTTCTGAATAATATTTTAAATTTTTTTATCCTAATAAAGTATTTGTATAAAGTAGTTATTGGTATCAATCATCACTGAATCTATTTTTAGTTAGGAATGTTTGCTTGTTTGATTTTGTTTAAGCTGTTTGTCCCAAGAATCATGGAAACTCATCTTTTTTGTTTAATTTCAAATACTTGGGATTTTGGAGTGTTGGATTGTCTTGTTCTGTTTTGTTGAGGTTTTTTTGTGGGAGGTTGGTGTTTTTTGGTTGGTCTTTTTTTTTTTTTTTTTTTTTTTTGGTTCTCATGTCCTTTTTTTTTTTTTTGTCTGTGTGCTCAAGTTTTTTTTCCCTTCACATGCCAAATTTTACTATTAACTTGCAGTTTCTCAGAGAAACAAGTTTTGCAGAGAAGTGCATGAAGAATGTGAGGAAATTTACCTGGGATAATATAAAGGCAGGCTTAACAAACTGTGGGTTTTAATGGTTCTGTCACTGGTGCATGGGAGTGAGGGAAAGAAAATTACAGTAAAATGTGCCTTCATCCTACTCATATACATCACTTAAAGATATTAATGTAATGGTTGATAAAGACCATGCAGTTGCTGCTTAACCATTATTTTACATCTAAGTTATATTCCATAGTTACAAAACTTTTTTTCTGTTCACATTTTAAAACAGAATTGATATACTTTGCTTAGCTCAAAATTTGCTAAAAAATAAAGCAGATGGAAGAAAGCAATTTTTCCTCAGAGGTTGAAGAGTGCTAGCCTTTCGTGTTCTTAACAAGCAACCTTCCCCTATTTATATAAATGGACATATTGCATACAACAGCAATTTTGAGAGCAATTTTTCTTTGCTTGCTGTGGACTTTACAGTTAAAAGATTACAAGCATGACTAAGATCTCCTTAACACTGTTTTTGCGTTGTTTTTGTACCACTGATTTCAATGACACTGTGCCTAATATCTGAGTGTCTAGAAGTATTTACTGCTTAAAAAAGGATAGCCATGTTCCAGGATTTCCTCCTCCTTTTGCAGCTAATATCTCATCATTTAATGTATTGATTTGGCAGAGGTCTCTTTTCAGCTAAGAAGAACTTGTTCTCTGTGGAGTAAATTGTTTACCAGCCAGCTATATGTGTTTGCCTTAGCAAATCTGAGTGAAATGGTCCATCACAAATTCATGTAACTGCATTAACCTTCTTGACATTGTGACTCTGAAAAGTTAAGATGAGGATAGAGGTGAATGACAGGAGATGGTGAAAATGAAAATTATACACATTTTAATGTGTTTAAATAGGCTTAGAACTTAAGTGATTTTTAGGGATAAATTTATCTTTTAAATTTATTTGTCCCCTTTAGATGATTCGTGATAAACAGCAAGAGTATGTTTTATCAGAATTTTAGTTCATAATCCACACTAATTTCTAGTATGTACTCAGATTTTATGCTTAGACGGGCAGAAGTTGAAGGTACAGAAGGAAGAAAATGGATGGAAAAAACTTAATCACAACATTTTTATTACTTTACAACAATTTCTTTTTCTGCTCTGACATGTACCAGGATTGATTATTTATAGTGCATACTTTCTATGAATAAATAAGCACTGAATTTTCTATAAGAAGATATCTCAGACTAGAAGTAGTTTTCCAGAGAAGATTAATAAAAATATGTCTGAAAAATTCAACCTTCTAGAACAATATATTGCCTTAATTTGCAAAAACATAAAAAATATTTCACTAAAAAAAAAATTGGATGAAGAATCTAGACTTTGCTAGACTGTTACATACTGTCCAGAGTCTTTCATATATGTTGAGAATATTTTGGGGGAGGGCGGAAAGAAACAAAGGAATGACTTTATTATTTCTTTTTGGTTTTTTTTCTTTCTTTGTTTAGATTTTATTTGACTAATGTACGGTATAAGGCAAAATGGATTTCAGACATCTAGACTGATAACCTGCAACACTGCATAATCTTACTTCAGAAATATGCAAAATGGCCACTTTAGGGAAGGAGAGGAGCAGGTGAAGATTTGTGTCTAGCCCAAATACAGAATCAGAATATAGCTCCAGCACTCAGACTGGGAAAAGTTTCTGGGTTCTCTGACCTGGATGTAACTGAAGTCTTGCCAGGAATCACTCTTGCTTATCCACTGTGATTTTGAAAGCAGTAAGTTCATGGACTGCCGTGATGTGTCATGTACAGAACAACCAGGGAATCAGGCACAGCCAGCATGGGTTTAGGAAAGGTAGGTCCTGCTTGACCAGTGTGGTCTCCTTTGATGACCAGGTTACCTGCCTAGTGGAAGAGGGAAATGCTGTTGTCTGCCTGGATTTCAGTAAAGCCTTTGACACCATCTCCCCCAGCATTCTCCCAGAGGAACTGGCAGCCCATGTCTTCAACAGGTGCACTCTTGGCTGGGTTGAAAAATGGCTGGATGGCTGGGGCCAGAGAAGGGTGTTGGGTGGAGTTACACTGAGCTGTCAGCTGGCCACAAGTGGTATACCTGAGGGCTCAGTGTTGGGGCCAGTCCTATTTTATATCTTCATCAATGATCAAGTGCATTCTTAGAAGTTTGCAGAGGACAGCAGGTTGTGTGGGAGTTTCGATCTGCTGGAGGGTAGGAAGGCTCTGCAGAGGGATCTGGACAGCATGAATCAATGGGGCAACTGTATGAGGTGCAGTAAGATGAAGTTCCATGTCCTACACTTCAGTCATAACAACCCCATGTAGGGTTTCAGCCCAGAAACAGGAAAGAATTTTCATTCTAGATTTTCATATGTATTATTACACAAAGGGTGTTCATTTGGATTGAAGTATGGTGATTTTTAGGTTCAAGTGTTGCATAGGCAGTACATATGAGGCTTCTCTAGTGTAAAGTAAAAGTCTACAAAACAAAAGGTAAGGGAAGTTGAAGCAGGAGGGTAAACAAAAGAGGAACCATTCTGACTGTATTGCTGGTATTTCCCACAAGTACCTACCATACAACACTATTGGGATTTGCAGTTGCAGGGCTGTCATAATAACAACACAAGACCTAAAGTGTGAGAACATCAAGGGATAAAGAAAAATGATGTTATGGAGGGCTCGGGAAATCACTGCTGCAGTGGCTTAGATGATAGCTTACAGGGCTGTGAATTGCAGACCCTTGACATTACTGAGGTTGAAATACTAATTTACTCAAGGCAAAACATGATTTAACAGCATTCATGAATGAAAAATTTGTATTGGATCATTTAACATCAGAGACAGAAAAATTAAGATAATGTAGGCATAACTTAGAGCTTTTGCCTGGATACTTTCTTTTTCTCAAAAAGGAAGACTATAGAGAATTTTAAGGGTATTTTTGTTTGTCTTTACCTTGCTTTAGTTAAAGACATAGTGTATCAGTAAATACCTTCATTTTTAAATGATATAGTGATTTTTTAAAACAAAACTACATAATTTACTTTATGTTTTACTATATTCATCAAAATGGAGCAAGTATTTTTTTGTATGCTGTTTGGAAGTTCTAGGTGACTTTGTATCCCTTTATAACTTCTATTATTTCATAATGGATCCTTTGGAAGGAAGGATGTCCTCTCTTCCTAAGACTACATCATTTATCAAACAGTAATTGCCACGGTGCATTTAGATGTACTATGACTTTGTAAATCATCACAAGAATTGCCTGATATCCACATTACCCAATGCCTCAAGGTATTCCAAAATACAAAATCTAGCCACAGGCATTAACAACACACACAGTGATTGCTGTCATATTTTGGTGCTGTTCCCAGAAATGCCACATTCAGAAGGTTGTACTTTGAAGAATGATGCTGCATAATCAGCTGGCTAAATTCATTAGAAGCTGAGGTACCACGACAGGGAGTACAATGTTATCCTTGATGATCTTGGCTTTTGTGGTGGCAAACAGCAATACCCACAGAATTTCTTGATCTGGTTACCAACTGATTCAGTCTTTCAAACTATTCCCAACACTGGCAATTTTTTTTTTTTTCACCACGTCTTTTAGCTTAGCTTCAGTTTTCTTTCCTGAGAAAGCATTGAAAAAAATGCTGAAGTTCCTCAATAGTCCAAGTAACTACTTTGGACAATAAGATCAGTTGTTCAGTGGCTGAATGTCAGGTTTATTATTCTTAGGGTTTGGCTGATACAAACTGAAGAAGCTGAGAAATTGTGACTGTTAATTTTGCACTGTTCTGCTGTAAGAAATAGGGAAAAACACACGACCACCACCACCCTCCTCCCCTCCACCCGGAAGAAAAAACCAACAAAACCCCTTCTTCTACCATATGCCTAACTCATTAGGGGTTGATGAAACATCCTTACAGGGTTGCTACTCTGCTTCCCAGTGTGAACCGTATATGTTCAGTAAGGCCATGTTTAAAGTTTTTTGTCAAATATCTACTGAATATATTGCACAAACTAGAAGAACTAGAGAGGAATGCATTTTAGTTTTAGTCCACATATTCTAGATGTCGCCGGGAGTTCATTCTCTTTGCCTTCTAACTTGGAGTCTTTTGTTCCCATCCTGCTCAACGGCAACACTAGATAATCAATTCATATTCACATGTACTGAGCTTTATGACAAAAATTTCACACTTTTTTTTTTTCCACAGCTGGTTCAATGAAGACAGCTTTGGTGAGGCACCAACAATCTCTGGATTTCAGTGATTTTCCTAATAGTAGATAAGCATCTTTCTCTCAAAGATGTCTTTATCAGATCAGTGAGGACTCTATCTGTCTGCCAGAGCTTTTTACTTCTTGCTAGTGTATATATATATATATATATATATATATATATATATATATATATTGAACGTAATATATACTATTTAGCTCAGATGCCACTGAAAACCATAGTTTTGAATCTCTTGGAAATGCTGTGGGTTTTGGTTTTCACTATGGAAAAACATAGCTAAAGTTATTTGTTACTCATCCTTCAATCTAGATGCTTTCAGCTACTTACCAGATTAACTGTCTAGTATGATCATCAAAAGTATATGCAGAAAATTTTTCTGAAGTTTTTAAGGAAAGATCTTGCTTGAGTCCCTGTGGGTTGGTTCATTCTGCATACCAGAAATTTGTTCTCAAATTGAGACAGTCATGTGCAAATTAGTTATTTTAGGTTCTCAATGCAATTTACAGGAATAATTAAGAATTTTGGGATGCAATTGACCTTTTTTAAGGTTTTCTTCAGAATGAGATTAAGCACTTGTGATTAATGAATAAATGAATTTGATTGGGTGAAACTGGATCTTAATCAGTTTACATTGTTCCAGAGACCATTGCCTTTCCTGTTCTAAGGCCTGTCTGAGACACCCATATTATTGGTGAAGCAAAGGTCCCTTACAATTTATTCCTTTATTGTTATTTCTGTTTATGTAAAGTTACAGGTCTTGTTTTAAGATAAAGTATTCCTCTTTTCATGGCTTACAGTTCTTGATGTTTGAATACCTGCATCATTCTCAAACACATTTTCATTATGAAGCTGTGGGGTTGTTGGATGTCTGATATGCTTGAGTGCCACTGATAGTCCAGGATCTAGCCTTAATTTTAGGTTATTACTGTACCTATCAGAGGCCTGAATCATTCGATTGTATTCCTTTCTGAACTTTTGCGTGCTAGCACATTTGTCAGGTTTTTGTGGGTTATTGGTGTCAAAAAATTTCATTGTTCTATCCAGCATTGTCATTCAGTGGTTTTAGTTGTACGTAAAAATATCAACGACTCATTTTTGATGTATGCAAATTGTTATGTATGAAAGAAATAGAGTATTTTATATGCTGATTACCTCCAAGTATATTCTGTGTGAGACATCCTTTTGAAGAAATGTGTGGAGGAGTTTTTCAGGATTTTCAATTATTTTGAATGTAAAAGGGGTGAAAAAAATACAAGGGGTAGATCATCTATTTGAAATAATTATAATAGATATGTTTTACTGTGGCTGAGTTTAAGGACTCAGACTGTCATTTCTTATTCCTTTGGATGTTTTGATAAGCAGAAAACAATGGAGATGTGTATGATTTTTTTGGGACTGGTGAAATGCAATGTAGAATACTTACATTTAAAGGACTAAGTTAACAATATAATCACTGGAAACTTCATATGTATTTCATAAGGAAAAACTCCACGTGTTGCCTGCTTAAATCTATTTAACACAAGACATAAAATTTAAACTTCCAAAACCAGCAACAAAACCAGCAGCTTTCATTTCTAGCTAATACTGAATATTTTAAACCCTCTATTCTTTTTGGAATTATGAATTGCAGTATGAAAATTTGGAAGCAGAAGACTAGCTTCATTATTTATACTAATAGGTGAGCACATTATATAATTCTAATGACCAATAATTCAGTTTCAATATTTTACTGAAATATACCAATGAAGGGAATAGCTAATATAGTGGTTATTGCAGCACAGGTCTCTTCATTCAGAAGCAACTTTTAATATTTCTCACATGAAAATAGCTAAAGAATTAGACATATATGGATTTATTTTTTAAAATTTAAACTCATGTTAAAAAAAACACTTTTCAAATGAAAAATTTTCAGGTTCTAATAAAAATAGAATTTGTGCATGTATGTGTTCATGTAGTCTTCAACTCATGTCAATGTTTGGTGCTTTTTATTGTCTAAAAAAGACTGCATGTGTCCACTTGACAATCTTGATGGCCATAATGTAGACCTTTTTTTTTAATGAGTGATTTAAAAAAAAATTAAACAAATGCAAACTCAAATTCTTTTAAAAATGAAAAAAGATCATCTGTAATGTTCTTTTACTGTGAACATCTCTCACTTGAATACCCTCTAGGGGAGGGTTTTTTTGAGGGCATCCATTGCAGGTGGATTCTTGAGTGAAATACTAGCATTTTTTCAGGCAGCAGTAATCAGATAGTGATAATCCCTGTTCACAGTTGGAAGTGCTTACATGGCAAGAATCTAATTTCAAAAGCTTATGAGCTGTGTTTTCTACGAAGATTTTTTTTCTTGATATCTTAAGTTCATTTTCAGCTCCTGAGACTATTATTAAAAAAACCCCATCTAATTCAAAGTTAAAAGCTCTGCTTAAAAACTTCTGTAAGTGTTAAGAGCTGTATTTAAAAAAAACAAGCATTTGCTCTGATATCCTGTTGTTTACCAAGGAAATATAAAAATTAAATTATTAACTAAAATCAGATGATGACTACAACACAACAGGTATTTATCACTTAGCTATCTATGAGTCTCAATTGCATTTTAGACATGTGAATAGGAAAAAAAAGGAGAAAGAACTGCAATCTGCCATGCTTTTAAGTGTTTGCAATTCAATTTATATATTACTGGAAGATTTAGTTTATTTGTAGAAACTTCAAATTGTTACTTGCATTCAGAATACCTTTGTTAGCATATTTACCTGTGGCTGGAAAATTTTTTATACATTAGGGAATTATTGTTGAAAAATTGTTGAAAACATGCACACCATTTAGAGTTTGCAGTACTGGAAAAAAACAGGGATTTTATTGCTGCATGGGTTTGTCACCAAAGGGTTTTTTTGAGCTATTTTTCAAAACTTTTGAAGATCAGGCCACTTAGGTGATGCCTGGTGTGAGCTTATATTTTGTCATTATCCTTCCAACCTCTAACCTCCGCACACATGTGTTTCAGGAGTCTGTGTGTACTCAGAGGAGTATTTCTGTCAGGATCTGTGATATTTAAATGCTCCCGAGATTGTAGAAAGTCTCTGTCTTTCAGCCCCGCTGCCAAAGAAGGAATCGTAATTCGTCTGTGCTGGTTTTCAAGGTTGTTTATTTCTTCTTACCTAAAATATTTTCTCTCTGAGCTGCAGTAGGTCTGTCTTGCAGGACAGTGTGCGGGGCTCTGCCCCTCAGTGGGATGTTACAAACATTATATACTAGAAACTACGTGTGCTATATTTGCAACAACGTGCCAATATCTATCACCCATGTTGAACAGTGTGTCCCCAGCCCAAACCAATAGAAAAATGCCAACACCACAGTGAAACATGGAGGGCATGAGGAAGAAGAAAAAGGACAAGTTTCCTCCATCTTGCCTCCTTTGAACCCCTTATCTAGAATCCTAAAATTCTACTTTTACACCCATGCCACACTAATTACTACTTATATCAAACACTCAGAGCTTGTAATTCATCCTGTAAGACTGAAAACTCTTTTCCATGGATAGAGATCAGAGACAGTGTTTCTCGGGGCTCTGTACAGGGGGGTTTCTGACCCTCTGCCAGGGTCCCGGACCTTTCAAAGCAGCCAGAGAGGGATGCCCTGGATTCCCACATTTTTCTACAAATATTTTAAAGCACTGTGCAACAACTCCAAATTACTGGATCAGTACACATCCTCACAGTGACATGACAGTGCTGTTCAGCCCTCCAGAGGCTGGTGCTTTGCTCAGGCAGAAAGTCCTCTGGGACCTGAACCATGGTCTTTGCAGAGCACTACAATGCAGTATGCGACCTACCAGTTTGGTCAGAGTTAGCTTTGTTTCACTGTGAGACTCAGGGTGTATCAGCACTTCCTAGAGTTTTTGAGATAAAATTTGTCTTGTGGTTTGCAAAGTGACAGCAGTTTTGTGTTTGTGGAAGAGACTTTTAAAATATGTTTTGCTTTAATGCTCTGCTTGAGACCTTGTGATTGTTTTTGCTGTCACAACCATGCTCTGATTTATAATTTTCCAGTAGCAGCTACCAGCTATTGTCAGAATTTCCTCCCAAAATTATGTGTCCAATAGACTGCAGTCAAGTATGAGACAGCAAGTATTAGACTTGGATATGTAGACTGACTTCTGCAGTTTACTGATCTCATGAGAACTTTTATTGACTTCAAAGGGCTGGATCAACCTCTTAGTTTCTGCTCAAAGCAACTGTAGCCTTTCTTCAATTTTTAACACTGAAATAGTAAAAGTCCAACATATTCATAGCTCATTCACTCATGAATATCTTTATTCTTCCAAGTAACAGCAGGGTAGAGAAAAGCAATTGACTTCTCAACCAGATAAATGGAAAGAGTAGAGATACTGTACTCATGACAATCATAAATTTGGGGTTGTTATGACCTGTAATCAACAGCATATGATATAACCTATTGCTATTGCAGGCAGGAGATCTAAAGATGACTGACAGCCTGGAGCAAGTAAGATCTAGCTGAAAACAGAATGTTCTAAATACAGAACAATGATTCTATATATAGCCCTACAGTGAGAGAAATCTTTTTCTCCTTCTGATAGAAGAGAAGAGAGGATTTGTTTGACTTTTGGGAAGCTTAAGAATCTTCAGCAAATATTCCAAGACACTGGAAACATTTTAGGCAACTTACTAAGTTCATGTAATGGAGTTTAAATTAATTTACCAACGTATTGATTTCCTGCATTGGGGAAATGTGAGGTTTCTTATTATTATTGTGTTTGTTATTTGCTTGCTTAAGTAATTATCTACAATGTCCACTGCTAATTTTAGATGATTCTAAATACAATAGATTCAGTTAGTACATGGAGTGGTTGATTAGCTGAGGACTGAGATAATCCATTGTCATGTGTTAATGCTTCTCTTGTGGGTATTCCAGTGACCTCTCATAACTCCTAACCTTTATCTAACATTTGGTACATGGTTCATTCAGCACAATAAAACTATAATGAATGATTAAGTTGTAATTAATGAATTTAACTTCTTGCATTTGACTCAATTCTTAGTAGAAGCATTAAATAAACTGCATTTATTTCACAAATGTCTTTTGAATGCCTTAATCAGAAGGATTTAAGACCACATTCTCACCTTTTATATATGTTTTGACTTTGGTTTTCTGTTGATTTTTTCTGTGGTCTTCATAGACTATTTGAAATTACAGGAAAAGAAAAAAAAAAAAAAACAAAACTCTTACTCAAACCAAATACATTTACCACACCTCCTGTAAAACAGCTTAAGTCAAAATTTCAGGATTCAATGTGGCCTATTGCTGCTTGAGCTACAGGACTTCACACCATTCAGCTGACAGTAAAGTAATTTGGTAGTGAAGAAGGAGGTTGTACTGCAGGCAGCATGCCCCAGTTGTAGAGGGAACTTAGTTTAGTTTTCTGTCCAGAAAAATCCATTTTAACTCGTGTCACTGCCACTTTTGCTTCTAGAGATCAGGAATTGGGTTGATCATGAGGTTCCTCTCAAGACAAGATCCTTCTCTTGTAGGCTTCTCGTGCACTCCCAACATAATAATAATGCTGGTAGTTGCTGCCATCATTGCTGTTCTGTCACATTTTATCCCTAAAAAAGGAAACACATTTTAAAATATTTGCTTTTTTTATATATTTTGATTTTAGTAAACTGCCAAAACTTCCCTGAGAAGGGAAAACTGATAGTTTTAAGCGCAGCCTGGATAAGCCATAATTGAATTTAATTAGAGGAAGAAATGTTTCCAGTGGAAGAGTTTTCTCCTCATTGGATTTAAGGGAAGAGGAATTGGAACCTTAGATGTAAGTTCTCTGCAATTTTTTCTTGTTGCTCTTTGTTACCAAAGTAAATTCTGGCTGTATTTAGACTGTGAACCTGGGGCAGGATTTGAAACAATTTGGGCAGACTCAGCTAAAGATTCAGGTTGAGCCATGATCGGGAACAGCTCGGTACTTACTTTAATGCCTCTCTTTCTGTTAACTGCTACTTAGAGTTATTTTATCTGTTGAAAGGGAACCCCACATACACAAAAAGGAAAAGAATTGTGTTTTTATTAGAAGGCCTTGTGATGTAGACAACAGTGGGAATGAAGACGATAGAGCAATTAAGCTGCAGGCCCAGAGGGGCTCTCATAAACCATGTGCAATTCTTGCAGGTCTCAGATGTGTTTATGTTTGCTCACAAGGTTGTGGTTGCCAAATAGAAACTTAAGTATTTTTTCTCTTCTTGTCAGGGAGGCTAAAAGAGGTGTAAGGGTGCTTACATCCCATTTCATATAACTACATTTTTTGTGGTGCTGGAAGAAAATGGAGTTGTTTCTTTTCTGTTATTCTGACTCTGTGGCTTTCCATTGGTAGGCAGGTGATTCTGTATGATGATTTAAACCAATTAGGAAAAACTTAAAATTTCTTCCCTTGTCTCTTGAGGCTAGAACAACACCTGGTGATATAGGACTGTAGCAATACTTGTTCTACTTGACTTGAATCAGGCTTTTGCTCAGTTTTCACAAAAGATACTCACTTGAGATGTCAATGATTATAGTTCAAGCTGTTCTTTAGTCGCTAATATTAAATGACGCTGCTCCATAAGGAGCAATAATGATCTGAGTAATTGATGAAGTGATTCACTGGCATGAATTAGACATAACCAAACACTGAACATCTGCTATAACCTTTGCAACTGGAGCCTAGCTTGAGTCAGTCATTTTGGTGGCATATTCCATCTTTTTTGAAAAAAAATATATGTATTTATGGAAGAACAGAATAACTGACTGAGGTTTGAAGGGATCTGTGGAGATCATTTTATTAAATCCTATGGTCAAGCAGAGATACCTACAGCTGATTGTCCAGGACTGTGTCCAGACAATATTTGAATATCTCCAAGGAGGGGGATCCTACAGCCTCTCAGAGTAACCTGTGTCAGTGTTTGATTACCCTCACAACTGAAAAGCATTTCCTGATATTCAGAGGAAAATTCCTGTGTATGTTTGTGGTCATTGTGTCTGGTCCTGTTACTGAGCACCATTCAACACCTGAAATTTTGAACTGGGAAAAGATGGGGTTTATAGAGAATTCTGTTTAATGAATATTTGAATGCTTCTAATCACACTGATTGCTTTTAAAAATCATCTTATCAGATTGCTCTTGTACTTTGGGTTTGTTTCTCTCTACTTCCCACCTTCATCACAAGTTGCTTCTTGTGAAAATACTGCTCATTCTTTTTCACCAATCATTTTGAGACTCGTAAGAGGTTGGAAAAACACATTTCTTGCAGCTTAAATCTTGTGGGTTTTAGTCCATAGATTGGGGTAGAATGTGGTTGTGTCTGCCCCCAGCTTCTGATCATAATCTCTACAAAGCTCTCAATACTGCTTAGAATAAACAAATTATCTGTCATAGGGAAGAAGATATAATATCAGGGTAAACAAAAGGGTAAATGTCTAAATGATCTGAGGCTATAGTCCAGTGATGACACTTCTGTACAATCATTGTGGTTTGGACTTTTATATTTACCTGATGATTTAATGCAAAATGCAGAATGATTGAACCTCATTGTTCTTTTTTTTTATATAATGCTTTCTATAGGACGATAGCCATTCTTACTTTATTTCATTTGTGATTGCTAAATTTTAAGACATGTTCTGTGTTAAAATTTCAGTTAGGTAATCTCAAAGTTTAGCAAGGTTTGTAAAGAGAGTTACCTCCATTCTGTAGAGTCTGTAATTTTGAGTACTTGGAGTTAAGGATTTTAATGCTTAGACATATTTCAAAGGTGGTAGTCTAGGCAGAGAAACAGGAAATAGAGGAATGTTATAAAAAATCAGTGGTAACTAGTTTCCTTCCTTAAGAGATTGTGTGAGTTTATTCTGCTGTAGTGTTTGGTGTGGGTTTATCTTCATGTATTTTTTTCAATCCACATAGTTGTCATGATGGTGACTGGGGAAAGATACATTATGGGCTTAGAAGATGCAGATTTTGGTGATTATGTTATGGATGGAATGATGACTGCTGGAAGAAGGATATGCTCCTCATTTGTTTGTCATCGTAGGTCCCATCACTGTTGAGTTTTTTTTTGCCATGTGAACATTTCATTCACACTGGTAACATTATGTCATGGCATCACAGGGTGCAGAAATGTTAGAGGCTCTGCATGGAGAGCAGCAGAGCAGGGGCTGTCAGCCAGGACCTGCCCCCATCCCGGTCAGGAGCAGGACAGCCAAGGGCACTGGGGCAGCTTCAGCCCCAGGCATCGGGAACCTCTCTGGCAGGTCGGGGCCAGGCTGGGCCATCGGCCGACTTGGTGAGCCCGGCTCAGCGGGGCCGTGTCCGGGCAGGGCTGTGGGGAGCTGAGCCCGGCTCAGCGGGGCCGTGTGCGGGCGGGGCTGTGGGGAGCTGGGGACCAGCTCTGCTGTGGCACCTCCAGGCTGGAGCTGATGGGGGTCCAGGGTCCCGGGCAGGTCAGGACTGGTGATATCCTCAGGGATGTTCTATGTTGAAAGTATTTATTCTGGAGAGGCAGTATAGGTGGGTCACATTCTGTGAAATGTCTTACTGCCATTTCACTAATTAGGCTGATATTAGGCTAATTCAGGAGAATTGGTAAACACCATGGAGGTGAAAATGAGTAAGAGCTCAGTTTTCAAGAGAAGAAACTCTCAGAACCTTTGTTGCTGTCAGTCGGGCCCTCGTACTTTGTATCCTTGGCAACTTCCAGTTACATCAACACTGAATGGAGTGTGTGAAAACCAGCTCAGTGGCATAACCAGCAATGATAGTGTATCTGACACATCATTTATGGAAAGATAAAAACATTTCCACTTACGAGAGAGTTTTCACATATGAGTTTTTTATTTGATGAATTTTTAGTAATTCCAGTCTTTCTGGCTGTGAAAATTTTAGATTTTTTTCCTGAATCACTAGAGTTAAAAAAAAAAAAATCATAAAAGTGAAAGGTATATTTACTAGTTTGCTCGTACATAGAGAGGCATATATAATTTCATCAAAGGTAATTGCTTTACTAGTAATAACTTTAAAGTGACAGAGATAATTAACATTACCTCGAGCAGAGCAAGTACCCTGCTGTAATAGCTGTTTAGGTGCTTTTCCATACATTTCTTGCTATTATTTTCAGAAACAGAAATAATATTAAAAGGCCCAAGAAAACTTAACTATTTACTTGAAGTGAGGACCAAAAGATGATCTGAACTCCATACCACTGGGTAGGTATATTCTGTCTCCTATTCATCTTATTCCCTATCTTCAGTCTCTGGATGCTTACCTTGACAAGTTTGAGAGCTATTATGTGGAACTCTTGCTGTTCCATCTGATCTTTAATTTCAATATGTCTCAGCATGGTCCTGAAGCTCTTTGGATTTGGTTTCTTTGACTTCAGTTTTGTCCTTAGGTTTTTTTTTTTTTTTTTTTTTTTTTTTTTTTTTGTTTTTTTTTTTTTGTTTTTTTTTTTTTTAATTCAGATTGATCTTTTCCCCTCTGCTTTCTGCTGTCTTTCTACTTTAGCTGTAGCTTGTCCTCCTTTTCCTCCTCCTCCTTAATCTCAGGCTTGGCCTTTCTCTTATCCACGGTTTGAGATTCAACCTTTTCTTTTGACACAGGGTTGGCACTCTCCCCTTCTCTTTGACCTTAGACTTAGCATTTCTTATGTCCTCAGGTTTTTCTGTGCCTTGTTGTGCATGCTTTTTTTGACATTGTTACTTTCTTAGAGTTTCCCTAAGGGGATTTATTATTCCATTTGCCATTCAGAATTTCTTAACACAGCAAATTACTCTCTTCTGCATCCTCAGCATTTCTCTGGTCTGTTGCTGTTTTGGACCTAGGCTTCATGAGTCCAATTCTTCCTGACTTCTCATAGGAGTTTGCAAATTCTTCAAAAGATTTGTTTTGTTTTGATTCAAAGTGAATTTAAAGTCTTTGTTTCCAGCCTGCTTGTTATATTTTGGGTTTGTTTTGGTTTTGTTTTTTTTTTAGTTGTTTTTAGCCTTGGTTATTTTTTTCTCCTCAGCATGATTTATTTTTTTCTTGCAACTTTTCAGGTTTTGACCTGTAGTATTAATTAAAAAATTATTAGGTTTCTTTGGAGCCTCATTGCACCAATATTGTCATCCTTTTGTCCTTTGTTTTGTAATGAAATGTGTATTATATTGTATTCAAATATTTATCTTAATTTATTCTCCTCATAAGGAGGAATTTTTAATCTTTTTTATCTGCTATATCACACATGATATCTTGTTTTCTCATAGATGGTTCAGGATGTTTCTGATGTAGCCCACATGAGAAATTAATCTGTTTTGCCAGTTGTATTAACAAAAATTCATATCCAAATAATTTTGAATGCAAGATGATTTCTCAAGAAATGTTAGTACTTTATGAGAAGAATAAGCATCGCTGCAAATTCACAACACTTGTTCCTAGCTGCCATCATGCCTTACGCACAGCTTCATTTCTCCTCTCCATCTGCATCCTGTGGAGATGGCCTCAGCTTTTCCATTTCTGTGTTACTGCTCCTTTGCTGTTGCCACTGTATCTTTGGTAGCAGCCCATTTCCTCTGAAGAGCAGTCTCTGTTTGTGTTAGGCTGTTCTGCCTGCTTCCTCTGTTCATCTTTGGTTTCTGCTAGACTTTTTCCTGCCCTTAGACCTTGCCAAGATTCATATAGTCCGCATCTTTCTTTTTCTTGTAGTTTCTGAAGCCACCCCCCTGTTTTGTGGGATATTTTAGTTATTTGTGGCTGAAGATACAGTCCCTCACCTCTGGCTTCAGAGGACTGTTAGTCTTTTTTCCCTGCTTTCTCTGACTATTACCCACAAGGGTATTCTCATGGGACAGGCAGAAATCAAGACTAGAGGTACAGAAAGGTTCAGAGGTTCAATTATTTAAAACAGAAATAGATGAGCAGAGAATCGTGAGGTATGTATGTCAGAGGTAGAAAGAGGAAACACAAGCTTCACATCTCTTTCTGATCTGCTTGAAGACAAGGACTGTAACTCAGAATATGTACATTGAGAGAGAGTGTGTAGATGAGAGGCTTCCTATCTTCTGGTGTGGTGCTTTTGATTAAAGTTGCAAAATGGGTCTGCAAAACGGGAAGTTTTTTCCTGGATTAATTTCCTTCCTTTAGGCAAAGAGAGAGTTACTGCCTATTCAACAAAGAAAAATTACATTTCACTGCCTTTGCATTGTTTGATACTGAATTATATTTAGTTCAAGTAAAGGAATTAAGATACCACCACTCATTTCTTGGATAAATCAAAATCAACTTTAGCTCAGCTGGTATAGTTGAAGTGTGGGTTGTTCGTTTTCCAACTTGAAGCCCACACTCTTTGAATCATGAAGATTATAAGTCTTCTACAATTCAGGATGCCTTTTTTCCCCCACTAAAATACAAAGGAAGCCTATGGTCAGATTTAGCTATTTTGCTTTCATATACTTTAATCAGGAGAAAAATTATTTCATTTGCATATCTCTGATATACCTCTAGCTGGTCTGTGTCTGTTTCCTGCTGTGAGATCTACCTCTATCTAGCTTTCCTATTCTGAACAACGCCATCCTCCCAAACTGTCCAGGCAATAAAGTTGAAATAGCATCATCTGCTTACTTGATATTCTGACTTCTGGACTATTGATTCTGAGGGAATATCACAGAACTGCCTGCATGCATTTAACCATGCTCTCAGGCACATGCTGTGATTCTTGTGGTGTCTTGCACGGGACGCGGAGTTGGACTTGTTGATCCTGATGGGTTCCTTCCAACTCAGCATATTCTATCACCCATTGTTTAATCACTGATTTTCTTTTTATAGATAAAAAGACACAAAAAAAAATTATTACTGTGAAATATGTCACTAGATACGATTTTTTTTTTTCAATTTAACAGTGAGGAGAGTTTATTGTGAAAATTTTCAAAAGAAAGAACTTGTTATGAAATTGAATTGAAAGTGAAAAGGGTATAAACACTGTAAAGGTTACAGGTTTAAAGATGTGTTTAAAGATTCTAAAATTGAATTCAAAAGGGTACATTTTCTTAAATGGACTTCATGAATCTAGCTGCTTAAACAGAAGTTAATTACAATAGTCCAGTAATTGTGTTGAATAAATTTGAGCATCAAACACTAAAAAAAAATGTTTCTAGCTTATATTTAGGTATTGCCAGGAGCTGTGAGGGGTTTTGGGAATAGCTGGAGATAATGGGTCATCATGTTCAAAACAAAACAGATTTTTTTTTTTTATGAGATAGAGATTTTATTTCTCAAGTAGACTAAGATAACTGTACATAATGACAGAATGTCAGTATTACTGGGTTCTTGATGTATCACCTATAAAATCATAGACAGTTGTGGTAATTCTGAGAAATTATTCAAATAAGTAAACTTAAACTAGGTAACATTAAAACCAGGGCCATTATAGCATCATCAGATTTAAGTTACAAATTCATCTGTGGAATGGTAAACAAATCTGTAATAGTTTTCAGAAAAATATGCTTAGAGGGACTGCCAGGTTCCCATAATATTTCTGTTAAAATTTTGTAATTATGAGGAAATAAGTTGTCACAGATATGAAGACAAATTAGCGCTTTAAAAAAGAAAAAAGTTTGTAGAGAATGCCTATATTTTGTCTTAGAATTGAAGTGCTAGTCTTTTAATGTGTGCCTATAGTTCCTGATAGAAAGGAAAGGCAGTATTTGCTGTTGCTTTTTTTGAAAGCAATTGACTATTGTAAAGTCTAAACATGATCTTTAAAGGGACACTGTGGTTTATTAAAATATATAAAATTTGAATTATAGCCCTAGTCATCTATAATCAAATTCAATCTGCCAAGGACAACTAGAAGACAGTGTAAGATAATATGAAAGTGAAAAGGATAGGCACATAGGTACAGAGCTAAACTTGGAAAACCTAGTTCTACTAATAGTGCCTTCTTCAATTTTATGCTTTAAAGCTGGAAACTAATTTGGTACCATGGAGAGACAGTAAATGCAATCCCTTTGTTTATCAGTAAAGCTGAGTTCTCCTCTCTTCTCTCTTCTCCTCTCTTCTCTTTTCTTTTCCTGTAGCAGTAATTAAGCTATAAAGGATGCTGAAATAAAGAAATGCAGGTTTAAAATAACTGAGAAGGGAAGCTGTGTTAGCCTTAGTGGATTTTCACTGCCATTGACAGCCATTCCTTAAATCCTTCCTTATTTCTTATATCCTAGGTTTAATCACATACTACTGTTGGAGAATTGGAATGGCTGTCAGTTTACAGCCATTAAAAGTGCCACTGTCATATGGAGAGGTTTAAGGCATTACCATAGCTTGGGATAAAGATCGTCCTAAACTTCAACATCTGATTCCTCAATGGGTGTGTATCAAAAGCCAAGTGTTGCCAGCCTTCCCCTGCAGCAAGTGTCCAGATGGACACTTTGACGGTTTAGCTAGGGTGTTTCACACATTCCTTATTCATAAGAAATTCTACTTTTCTTCATATTTCAGAATTTCTTATTTTCAGATATGTGTTCACATAGCCATCCACTGGTACTTATTTCCAACTTATGAAGATAATCCTTGTGTTTACACAGAATTTAGGCCTGTGTTGGCAGCTGTTAAAATAAATCGCACTTACAGGGAATGGTTTGGTTGTAGAGAGTCAAACCATTCATGAGGAAGTATTCATTGTGATTAAAATTGAAGAATCTGCAATCTGTGTGCTGATCAACTTAACGAAAAAAAGAATAAATTATAAGAAGTGCCTTTAAGAGCGATACAGAGAAAAATAGAGTGCATGTTTCCCCTGCAAAATGTGTGAGGGGATAAGTAAATCCCATAATGTCTGCTGGCTTTGGAGGGAAGAGAAGTATTTAAGGTATTTAAGTCTAAAATATTAAAATTACCTGAAATACCTTTCTTAACACTATTATGGTTTGGGTTTTAAATCACAGTGTCTCAAGATACTCTTGACAAAACAGACTGTTGGTAAATACAGGAATTTAATCTATATAAACAGTAAATCTAACATGGATAGATTATAGTCTATCCATTGAAATGTCACTTGAAGTATAAACTACAGTTTTCAATTACACATAGGAAAGAATATAAAATAGTAAAATGGCTTTAAAATGTGATTATTTAGATATAAATTAAATTGAATATATTTGTATATAATTGGCTATTGAAATTTTATATTTGGCTATGTATAATATATGTTTAGAGAAATATTTAAAACCAAAGTGTTTTGTCATTATTTCTTCAGTTTCTTTGATTTCAAAGTATTTACTTACCTTAGCAGGTTCTCAAAAATGTACACTTTTTTGGTATACAGGTTTAAAGACAATCCTGTCTTTGTAGCAGTGATCAATCTGCAAAGAAAAAAAAATATTGCTAATAATTTTTATGACAGAAATCAAGACAATGTGCTTAATATATTGATTGTGTGGTTATTAGTATTGTGATTTCTCTTTTTGTAATCTTGAAAAATGGCATTACAGGTGATTTACTAAGCAACTGCTTTTTTTACCATTTTTGACTCATATATATGCATTTCTTTGCTTCATTTACTGAAGAGTACTATGTATTTTGTCCTAACAGGAAAAATTTCTGCTGTAACTAAAATGACATCATGCTGCCTCCTATGGGAGAATGCTGAAGCCGGCTCAAAAATACAACACAGTGGTAAGCACGTTCATAACAATTCCTTCTTTCATAAGAATATGTAAAAGAAAGATAGCAAGTCTCTGTTGCTGGTGTTCTTAAATGTGTTTGAAATATCTTTGCAATATATCAATTTAAAATGTTTGTTTACCCTGTGTTCATCCAATGAGACATGGAATACAGTACATTCTAAGCATTAGCACTGTTTATGTGCTTACTTATTATAAGCATGAATTGTTATGATTTTTCAGCTCTATAAGTATTGAATTATACCAATCTGTTTGTAGTTAAAAGACATGAGATTAAACGTGGCTTTTGTGACACTGCTACTCAGTAAGGTTTGGGGGTTCCAGGCCACTCTGTACCAGACAGAGCTGACTGTCTTCAGTTTGCAAGACAAGGTTGGGTTCCAGAGTTCTTATGGGGCTGTATTAAAAAAAAAGGCTTGGTTGCTGTTTCATACTGTTACCATAAAGATCTATTTTTTCCTCTCAGTTGTTTGCAAAATATGAGAGAACATATTTTAATGTATAGCATGTCCACAGATAAGACATATAGTTATATGTATGTGTATATATATGCACACAGATGTATAAACAGTCTCATTATATCAATATGAAATATGTGACAAGGGTTTAATTTAGAAATCTATGCATAGAATATATTCTATTTATAAAACACCTTAATCTAATTACCATTCTTTCATACTGTGCCTGTCACATTGATTAACAAGAAGGGAATGAGATGTACAAGTGACCAGAAAACTTTCTCTGATGCAAATTCTTCCTTTTCACTTTATATTATCCATGTACTTTGAAGCAGATGTGACTTTTTCTGTAATCATTGCACCAGCTGTAGTACAATGATGTTTCCATTTTACATTGACACTGGAACCTAAATTCAAGGAGAAGGAATAATAACCTATCTGATGTGATAATAAAGTTGTGAATAAGCAATAATTCAAAGTGTGACAGATTAGTTATGAAAATTGAGGGTACTATTATGTGAAGTGTAAAATTCAGACAAAGAAAATAACAGCTTTGAAAATTCCTGTGATTTTTGCATCACTGAACCATGTTTATTCCAATTTGTAACAATTTACATGTAATTGAATAAAAAATACTTTATGAACAGGGGCCTGTTTAATAGTTTAGCATCTACACTGATTGTGATAATAGCTGAACTCTTAGGAGTTATATATTGAATAGTACAATATGCATGAGTGCTATACATAGAATTCAATTACTTACTCTACTTCAGAGAACTCATGACTTTTTTTTTTAATAATGAGGTAAGCAGCTGATATAGAGAATACAAGGCTCATATAAAGCTGAAGTCAAAGTTAAAATAATAACATCATTTCTTTGGAACTAAAAATTTGTGGCATATTTACCTTGTCTGGCACTAGAATAAGCCACAGCCATGTTCCAAGAAGGGAAATTCTCATCTCTAGATCCATCACAGTACACTGAGATAAAGCACAGAAGCTGGGGAGAGGATTTTGAAGGGGAAACTGAGGGATGGAGAAGGGATTTTAGTTTTCTCTGTTTTCTCAGCATTTTGTTTGTTCTTCAAAATGCTCAGCAGGAAAATCAGAGAGGAAGAGAAGAAAAGGAAGCAAACAAAATTAAAACAGAAAAGTGAGATGGAGTCTATTGATGTCTGGCTTTTAACACACTGCAAGTTAGTGAACATCACAAGCCAGCTGTGCCTTTTGAAAATTCCCTTGTTAATGTCAGCTGGTAATTGGACTATACATTAAAAAAAAAAAAAAAAAAAAAAAAAAAAAAAAGGATTAGAAAATGAAGTTAGAACTCAGCACTCAGCATAAAATTTATTTCTGCGCCTCTGCTTTGTAATTTTCTGAAGTAGCCACAAATATTTGTGTTCAACTGCTAACCCTGAGGTACTCCAAAATACACAACAGAAATACAGAAATATTTGTTAATTTCTTATTTTGTCTAGAAAAGGTTTGTATTGAGAATTTTCTCAGGAGAAAAATAGAATTTGATCTGAAGGCCTTCAGAATAATTCATAACTCAAGCCAAACTAACCTTGATGTTGTATTTTCAGCAGACAATAGGGATCCATTTGGATAAACAGAAGAACAAAAAAATTGCAAAAGATAACTAGGGATGATAGCTTGGACAGATTCTAACTATGACTTTGGCTATATTGTACTCCTATATTTAAGAGAAATACAGAAAGAAATCCCTACATCTTGAACACTTTAACTGCTTACTTGCTGTCTTTCTCATCCATAATTCCAGATAAAATTCTTCAACATGATAAACCCATGATTTTTCTCAAGAATAGAAAACATCTATTTATGTTTGGAGCATGCAATGTGTGTTTCCTGGCAATGCATCATATAGTATTAAAAACTGAAGCAAAAAAATGGCCCATGCTTTGTCCTCAAATTTTGATTGTGCATCAGAAGTCTAAGTGAGTTTAAATGGTGGTATTTTGTTCTAGAATCCCAACCTGACAGCTGAATGTGCAGATGGAGCCCTGTGGTAGTCTGTGAAGCACTGTATCATTCCTTTGATGTAGCCACATACTGTCAGATTCTTGATCATGTTCTCAGACTCTGATCAAACCTTCTGTCTTGTATCATTTATGGTAACAAATGTGAAGGAAAAATAAAGCCTTTATATTAGAAGGCAGGAATAAACTGTTCCAGTTTAAGTCTTGGGAGTTTTAGGAAACAGATCAACTCTATTCTCTGAGGAAAATCAGGTCACAATACAATTCTCATTCTTAGAGCCATCAGCTCTCCTCAGCTTACTTTTCAGCTCTTGGGATTCAGATAAGAATTTTTGCCTTCCTTTTGTCAGGGTTTACGGCTGTACATGAAAGTACTCTTAGCTGAGCAGTCCAGCCTCTGGTTAAGCAGCATCTTCAACTCCTCCAGTTTTCTTTTTAGGCTCTTACTGACTTTATACTCTTAGGTGGAAGAAAAATGCTCCCCCACATTTCTTCTGTCTTGGTGAAAT
Source organism: Vidua macroura (assembly GCF_024509145.1). Classification (NCBI taxonomy): domain Eukaryota; kingdom Metazoa; phylum Chordata; class Aves; order Passeriformes; family Viduidae; genus Vidua; species Vidua macroura. The sequence continues at coordinate 22,033,758 of NC_071572.1, forward strand.
AGCTGCACAATTTTAGCATGGAAATCCATCAGTTATGTAGGCTCCTAAGACCTGTGTTATGATACTTAGACTCTGCTGACATTATGTGTGCATTCTTCCTACCAATTTTCTTAATTTTGAAACACAAGGAAGGAAAGAAGGAAAGAACTCAGTTTAAAATTCTGCCCTTTTACAAAGATAGAAGGTGTGTTTTCCATACTGAAGTGTGATAAGCCATACACGAGTGATAAGCCGGAGCAACTAATGAACTTACCAGTTGAAACCAGACTGATGATCTGGTCATGTCAATTAATTAAGGCTGATGCTCAACAATTCAGTAAGTTTCCAAATTGGAAAGTGTATCTTCTTAAAAAAAATCCAATAGTGTAAATTGAATTTAACACCTACTGTTTGGAAATTTAACCTGACTTTAATGAGAGTTTGTCTAGATTTTGTTGCAGGATGTTCCACAATTGTCTATGAATTTAAAAATTTGTTTCCAGGAAGAGTATTCTGAAATCCTAAATCCAGTGTAGTTAACTGTTTCTCAGTTGATCTAGAAAAAATAAATTATGTTGCATCATCTGCTTTGCTGTGAGATGTTACTGGTAAATCTAATCTTAACAAATCCATTACATAACTGATATTATTGTGTTTTCCATTAAAGGTGGAGACCTACTGTGAGTAGTGGAATCAAAATCAAATCAAAAGTAGTGGATTCTCTAATGAATATAAATAATTCATTGCTTCCATTTGAATTCAAAATGATGTATCCATTATTTTTTTATTCCAATATTTAGTTACGTATTTCACTATGACTAACCTAAAGTATCTAAAAGTAGGTAAACTCTAATGATCTCCACCAAGATGTGAATTTTTTAAGAACCCAAGTGAGAAATGGAAATATGAAGCATTTTTCAAATGTTACTCAAATATGAAATAGCAAACACCAGGTCATTAAATTTACTTCCAGGTGGCAGTGTAATTGAATAATTTTAAAGCTTCTACCTAAGTTCATTAGGTTTTTTTAAAGCTTTGAGAGGATAGTTAAAGAATTTTATGAAAATATAAGTCATGATTGTCTTAAATCTTTAGGACTCAAGCACTGTTCTTATCTAGAGTAATGCTTCCAGAAATATAATTGATTTTGTAGAAAATTAATTTGACCATAACATTATACAAAGTATTGTACAACAGTAACAGAGAATGGTTAAAGTAGTGTAATTTCAACATTATATAGATTTCATGGATAATGGGAGTTCACTGAATCATAACATTGTGAGCAATAAGTAAACGTGAAATAAAAAAATAATCACACTGTTTTGCACAGACAGCTCATTTAAAGTTTAGTCATGTTCAATTCAAAGAACTGGAGTGCAAATTTTACTATCTCAGTGTTTAAACTTGAAAATGTTTTATCACTGTGACTAATATAATTTAAATCTACTGTACTGAACAACAGGTAATGATGTTATATCTATTACATATATTTCTACAGGGAGCTCTTAACTCTTAGAAGTTCAACTCAGTGTTGTTGGTTTTTTGGGTTTATTTTTTTTTCCCTAAAAACAGCAAAACTTTTGAGAGCAAGATTCCAGTGCAAATGAATTACAGGCAAGCAGTTGTCCTCTTCCTGTCAAGGTTCAAAACACACTGCATCTTCATTTTTAACCACAAGACCAGTTTGTTTTGTTTGGACAACTCAATAGTTGATGGGAAAGGATGAGCATCTGTCTCTGTTAATAAATATCCCTTTATCTGTTGTTCAGAAGTTACCTCCCTCAGTTTTTATATAAAAGGAATGGCTCTGTGTAACAGCAAAACCTTGTGTACTCCTGGTATTTCCATGACTTAATTTCAGCTCTTCACCCAGGAGTTTCTTTTAGAAACAACTGACAGAAGATGGTTTCTGGGATCATCAACTCCAGCTTCTGTAACATGGGACAACGATATTATACAATGCTTTTTATACAGGTTGCAATCTAGGTTTTGAAATCAAGGGCTACATTGATTACTGGTGGAAGCCAGTAATGAATGATGTCTCTCAAAGGTTCTTACTGGGACAATGATATTAAATATCTTCATCAGTAACACAGACAATAGGATTAAATGCACCCTCAGCAAGTCTGTGGATGAGTGGTGCAACTGATTCACTTGAGGGAAGAAGTGCCATCCAGGAGTACCTCAGCTGGCTGGAGGAGTGGGTCTATGGAAACTTAATGAAGTTCAGCAAGACCAGTGTAAGGTCCTGCACCTGTCATGCACTCTTCAATCATGGCAATATCCATTGCCATTAGGGGCTGGATGGTGAATGGATTAAAAGTAGCCTTTTCAAAGAAGGACTTGGAGGTGCTAGTGGATGAGAAATTGCTAATGAGTAAGCAATGTGTGCTTGCAGCCCAGAAATCCAGCTGTATCCTGGGCTGCATCAAAATAGGTGGCCAACATGTTTGATGGAGGTAATTCTGCCCCTTTATTCTGCTCTGGTGAAGCTCCACCTTGAAATGCTGCATCCAGCTCTGAAGTCCTCAACACAAGAAAGATACAGACATGTTAGAGTGTGTCCAAAGGACGGCCACAAAGGTGATCGGAGGACTGGAGCACCTTGACTGTGAAGACAGACTGAGACCATTGGAGTTGTTCAGCCTGGAGGAGGCTCTTATGAGACCTTACTGCATCCTTTCAATTTATAGAAAAGGAGAGATAAGAAATGTGGAGACTTTTTATCAGGGCCTGTTTTGACTGGGAGCAAAGTGGATTGGCTTTAAACTAAAAGAGCACAGATTTAGAGGGGCTGTAAGGAAGAAGTTCTTTATTGTGAATGGTGGGGAGACACAGGAACAGGTTTTCCAGAAAAGTTGTGGATGCCCCATCCCTGGAAGTGTTCAAGGCCAGGTTGGGTGGTTTTGAGCAACCTTATGATCTAGTGTGTGGCATCCCTGCTCGTGGTAGGGATGTTGGAACTAGATAGTCTTAAAAGCAGGCCAAAACCATTTTATGATATTTCTGTATAATATCATACAGTGATTGGCTATGCATGTTTATAAAACATGCAAGAGTATTAAGTGAAATGGCTGAGTATATAAATAACGGATTGATTTTAACACTCATATAGCACTAAAGGCAGCACTGTATGCACCTCAGCATCAGAACTGGAATTTGGAGATAAAGTAGAAAACCATTAATGATGGAATCACATGGTGATTGAACACCATCAATGATGGTGTTTTTGGTGTTTTTTCTGGTTTTGTTTGTTTGGTTTCGGTTTTGTTTTTTTTCTGATTTTTAGATAAATTATATCACACTGAAAATCTTCTGAGTAATGCCCTCAGCACAGCTATTTGCAGCTCATATCATGATTGTGTGTCCTTGCCATAGTTTGAGATTGTTTATCAAACAGCACATCAGAAGAATTAAGGTTTTTGGTTCTTTCAGACAGATTTAGGTTTTTAAAAATAGGCTTTTAGTACAGTTTTAGGAAAGAAAACTTCCAACACCACTCCAGAGGGCCTGGATATCCCATACATTCTATGTAATATCTCCTAAAATACTGAATTATTTCCATTCTGTGCTAAATGTGAGTAATCCACCACAATTATGCTAATCACTGCCCTGAAAACAAATTGATACAGCTGTTGAGTGACTAGGGAAGATGATGGCATATTTCTTTCTTTTTTGAAAGAAAAAAATAAAATGTTCTTGCCAGCAGGAAGCCAAACGGCTTGTAGAAATTACTTAGAATTGAAAATCACTATTTGATTCTGAAGGTAAATATGTTTGTTTGTATATATGAATATAAAATACATTTAGCTTTAATTGAATGCCAATTTAGACCCAGATAGCTGGTATTGTACAGAATTTTTTAGAGCATTATTTTGTGTTTATTTTCTATTGAGGTAACAATGCGTTATTTTTCTCGTCCCCGGTCAGCTCCCGAGTGCCCGGCTTGGGCGCCTCTGCTTCTCGGCAAGGCCGGCAGTTGTCGCGATTCCTGGGCACTTCTGCTGTTGCGCACTGGGGAGGGCTGGCTGAGCTTTGCCATCGGCATGAGGGGGCGAAATAAAGAGGCGAGGCAATTGTTCAAATCTGCCCACGTGGCGGCTGGAAGGCTTTAATGGCCACGGGAGCCGTGATGGAGAAGTTGCAGACCGCTCCCAACTTCGTGTGGACGAGAATGGCCCCGAATTCTGGCGGGCACGGAATTTTATCGGGGGCGGGATGAGGAGAGCAGAAGACCTCCTCGCCCAGTGGGGGCAGGCTGCAGGGGAGTGACGTGGATCGGGGTAACCAACAGGGATGCAGCAGGGGTGGACATGGGGCTCCGGGGTGAATGGGGTCGTGGGGACGGGGTGACTGACACAGAATTCTCAGGAGTGGGCAGGGCAGTGGTTACAGGACTGGCGTGGGCTAGCTCCAATAGTAAGAGCCCTGGAGCCGACCACCAGTGGGGGAGACACGGGGGGTGCACGGGGGTACACAGAACTCGGCTACCTAACACAGGTCAAAACCCCTAATCTGAACCCAAACCCGGAATGCAACATATTGATGCTGTGCAATATATATATATATATATATATATATACACACGGACATGGTGTTTTCTATTGGATCTTAAGTAGGGAAGCTGAAAGTATCTAAACCACTCTTTCTACCAGGTTTATTATCAACACCCTCCACACATTTCCTTTCATATATACTGCTTTGCATTCAGTTTTTCTTTTCCAACAAAAAAAGCCATAGAAAGGGAAGACAACACAAATATGGTAATATTGCTATCCACAACTTAAAAAAACTTTAGATATCTGAGTGTTGGTGAAACTACTCAGGTTAAGTAAAATCAGATTCTGCCAGCTTTCATGATAGGTTCTATACCTTATGAAGATATATGAAGTAGTACTCTTCTCTTTTTCATGAGGTTGCAGCTGTATTAATAGCTTTTCTGTGCTCATAGCATGAACATGGATTTAAAGCTTACACAACTATTCACAGAATGTTAGAAAATACAGCCTGAATTTTTATGTTTCAATATGACTTCAGGAAATAACTGACAAAATTTGGTGCCTAATTATAATTCTAACAAGCTTAATTTTTTCTTTGTGTAAGAAATCAATAACCTAAAATATCTATTAAAATTGTAGTTTGTCTCTCCGTGGTGGAAACAAAGCTTCTTTATCTGGAACTAAATCACACATTTAATTCTAATGTAGTTTGCAGTCAGTGGAGTTAATTATAGTGAAAAATTGTGTTGCTTCTATCATTTGAGGCTTTTTGCTTGGCTTTAAATGTACGTAGGTGATATTTCATATGCTATATTTTACCATTGTGACTACTGTTGCTGGTAGACATGTGTCATGAATTTGATTCACAAAGATGAGATGCAAATCCTTGAAAACTGTGAATAATGAGGTGCAGTCTATTCTTTTATTAAACACTGTCACCAAAACAGGCTGCAGGTATTCCTTCTCAAGCAGAGGCGTTGGACCAGATGAACTCCAGAGGCCCCCTTCCAACTTCAACCCATCTATGAACCTGTGATCGTCATTTAAAGAGCAATTTAATTTTTCTTTCCATGGATTTAAAATAACAGTATGCCCCTTTCACTTTCATTATATGGAAGTATCAAAAAGGATGGAAAAAACCCCAACAATTATGTCACAAGTTTAAATAATGATGCTGAGTCACTTGAAAAGTTAGGGGATGAATAATTAGAGACTTAGCATTTCTATTTTTTATAATACAGTTATGTGTAAAGGAAGAAAGTTATAAGAAATATATTATATTTGACCAAATGAAACAGAAGTAAATACCTTAAAGACTACTGAAATAGTTTTTATTTCATATTTTTTATAAAGTATGAGTGAAATACAACTTATTGAGTGGCATGGAGTGAGGCTACAATACAAAGGTCAAACAACGGCAGAACTAGAATCTGTTTTCATTAGAAACCATCAAAACTGAATTGTATAAACAGTGAGGTAATAAGCTACATAAGGGTACAAGAAATTCACATCTGATATATCCAGCATCAAATGTATATTAATTTGAGATCAGAATCCATTAAAGCATATGGATATGAAAAACAAAGCTTTTAGGATAGTGCAGTAATTAAGCAATCTGACTTTATTAATAAACAAAACAGGAGTTCCAATAGATGAGCTTGACAAAGAAAATGGATGTATTAGAATTTCAACAATGAAAATTGAAGCTGGGACAGAGAAGTCACAGAAATTACACTAAGAGGTCACTCTCTTGGCAGCTTAATTGTCTTTTGGAATATGGATTTTCAGTGCTTTTAAATATTAGTTTAATATTAGTGCAACTTTCTCTGAGCTTTTTGAAATTTAAATATTACCACAATATGGTATGAGGATAACTTTAAAAAAAGGATTTAAAGAGTTATCAAAACTTGTGTTGACCTTTATTTAAAACCAGATTTGAACTCATTTGGTACAGAGTTCTTTTTTCTGTAAAAAATATCTCATGGGAAACTTAATTCCTTAACTGAAGAATTTTTACCTATAGCTGTTTATGGTTTATTATTTGAACTCTGTATGCTGCAAGTCATCAACATCAGAAAAAAATTAAATACCTCAGTTTCTTTTTTGTTTGAAACACGAAATATGTCATCAATATTGCCAGAATATGGCACCAACAGTTATCAGTTTGGATTATTGGCAGTGTAGCTCCCATGTCCAGAAATACAACCATCTTGGTGCAAGACTTCAGGAAAGATAATTGTTACAAATATGTTGAAATTCAGGCCAGAGAAATAATGAATCACGACTCTTGGATGGTTATCTTCAATACCTATAGAAGACAGTATTAAATTCCAAAAAAAGTGCTTAGCACCTTGCCTAGGTGATAGCTGTGTCATCCTTTTGAGGAGCAGCGGCTATCTAAATAAAGGCAAAAAGGAGATTTGATTTGCTTTTTCTGAGAATCAATAATACTACTGCAGGAAAAACATATGTACACTTTCTAACCATTTAAAAATAATTATATAAAGCTGCAAGCAAGACCTTTAGATGATGGATCTTTTTCTCTCATGCCAAAGAAGGCATTATGGAAGGAATTATTTTGAAGAATAAAGGGTAAGTCAGATCACACAGGAATTACTGACATATCTCCAATATGAGGTAGAATAATCTCTCCTCTGTCAAAGGAATTTAATTGTCTGCCCTGACCTCCATCTGTTCTATTAATTGACTGCATTAGTGTGTGGTAGATATTTTTGGTTGGTATTATGTTTTATTAGTGAGATTTCTTAAGATGATATAATAGAAGCATACAGGAAGCTGTAACTCCTGCCATGTGACAAGGTATATTTTTTCTCAATTCTGACCTAAATCAGTTGACTAAGGGCAGGAAAAAATAGATCTGTCCTTCCTAGTCAACCTGGTAGCTGCAAATTTTCTTCTGGTTTTTGTTTTTTTCTTTTTTTTTTTTTTTTTTTTTTTTTTTTTGAAATATCATCCCATATGGATATGATACAAGAAAGAAAATTAAAAAAAAAAACAAAAAAACAAAAACAAATAAGTGAAGAAAACCAGAAATCCTTTACAAAATAAATGAAATAAATTCCTTCTACACATAAAAATCTATTTTATATTGATTGATTTGATGGGCATATTACTTTTCCTTTATACAAAAGGAAGCTAAAAACAAATGGCCAGGAAGAAGAAAGGAGTCACAGGAAAGCATTATGATTTGGAGAAAAGAATCTGCTAATGCTCTAGCTTGTTCTTTTCTCCAAAAAAGGGAAGAGAAAGATTTGTGAATTAGAGAAGAACTGAGAGGGCTATGTGCAAAAGAGGAAAAGTATAGAATGTACTTTTATAAGAGGACATTTTCAAGCAGGGAAGAACAAGAGTAAGATGGGTCTTGGAAAGGTACCATGGCATAATGTTTTGTCGTGGAATCATATTGTTAAAAAATATTTCTCCTCATATTTCAAAATGACTATGTAGTTTTGCAGTCTTGTGAAAGCAGGTAGGGTGTGCTAAATAATATGATAATAACAACAATAGTAATAATATTGTATGGGTCTTGTTAGAAAGTCATTCATAAATTATACTCATTGCAACCAAAAAAAATAATGGGAAACTTGTTTTTTTAAAATAAATAATCTAAATATTTTTAACATAATACTCATTTTCTACAAGCCTATCAATTCTATGTTGGTAAAGGCTAGTATTAGGTGAAGATGGCAAAAATGGATAAACTTGTTCTCTGAGATATGATTTTACACCAGGGAAAATTCATTGCAACTGTTTTTAAAATAACTTGAAGGTGGCTATGGGAATAACAATATTAATGGCAACAATAATAAAAACAGCCCCAGAAAAGAAAATTAATTGAATGGTAGGTGAGAAAATATCTGAATTTTAATCTTAACTTTGTATACTGAATTTTCTGCTGATGGATGCTACATCATCTTCGATAAACTATCAGCACAATTAATGATAGAACAGACAAAAGCTGTTAAGAAACTCATAGCAGAATAAGCTCTTCCTGATTTTAGTTCATGACAACTTTGTTCATGTATGAAACAAACAGGAAAGTTACAAGGCTCTTAACTCTGTGGTTATAAAGATAATACTGTATATATTGGTAAGAAGTGAAAGAAGGAATCATCTTGCTACAGCTCAGTTAGGACAGTTAGCTGTCTAATCTAGGCTAATCACTTGGGGTTTTCAACATAACATAATCTTGACTTCAACTAATATTTAATGTCAAAAACCTATGTTTCAGTAGGAAGAACTGCTGCCTGAAGTGTATGCTTCTGGTATAGACAGAATATCCGACTTTTTCATATACAGTTTGGGTAACGAATATGAGGTTTAGTATTTGTTTCCAAGGTAGAGAAGGTACCTATACATTTTGCTAAGCAAAGATGGAAACATTCCAATAATTGGAGTGAAAGGATGAACAGGAGGAGAAATTATAACTTCTGTGTTTTTTGTTGGCTTCCATTTCCTACTCAGATACAACTCTACACATTACAAAGCAAATATGCTATGTTACATTAGATTTCTGAAAACCTTTGATGCAAGAAAATATAATTAACTACATGTGAGACAGCTTTGCAATTTTCCATGTAGTAGAATGATAAGGATTGTCATACAGAAAATTTTGGGATTTTTTTTTTCCTAAGAAAAAACAGCACATATTGTTCTGAGATTTCGGCTGGAATTGTTAAAAGACCATGAAAGATGGTTTGATTTTTATCATTTGGGAATGTGGGATTTGAAATGGAGGACCTTTTTCACTGAACAGAAAACTGCCAGCAAAAGATTTGATATATTTTCCAAGCTTAGCTTTCCTGCTTTTTTGGCATGTTAATCAGTGGTGAGGAAAGACATCTCTGGTGCTGTCCATGAGGTTATATCTTAGTCAATAAAATGCTCCATGTCCTGTTCTCTGCCCCTGAGGCCACATAACATAGCAGAGCTTGCATTTTTTTCTTACTAAAAAGAAAAAAAAAAAAAAAGAGCTGTCTGTTGAAGAATACCTCTGGCCTGTCCTACTCCCTGTTTATGCCTGTGCATTGGCTGGTAGGTATGAATACTGGGGCGGGACAGTGTTGGAATCCATGCTCTAGCCCTATCTAGTTTACTGCTTAGATCCTGAATTCCAGTGCTTACTGCATTGGCCTGAAAACAGCTTAAGATATGGATCCATAGTGGGACTTTTATATGGTAATATTATGCTTAGCTTCTAGGAGTCCATAGTATGTAATGTGATTCACAGCTCCCAGTACTTATGTCAGCTAGAAAGTTAAGAATTTTATCCTTCATTATTGAATTCAGTGTAGACAGGACAGTAAGCAGAGTATATGCCACAGTCTCTCTTCTAGGCTGGCTTTTAAACTGTGTTTGCAGGGAAGAGGGGAAGGCAGCAGGCAGCACCGGAATGGTTTCATTAATATTGTCTAAAATCATAGAATAATATAATATTTTTAGTTGGAAAAGACTTTGAGGACCACTAAACATGTCCCTAAATGCCACATCCACATGCCTTTCAAATGTCTCCAGGGATGGTGATTCCATCACTTCTGTGGGCAGCCTGTTGTAGTGCTTAGCAACCGTCGTGGAGAAAAAAATTTCCTAATATTTGATCTAAAATTCCCCTGGTCCAACTTAAGGCCATTCCCACTTGTTTTATTCCTTGTTATTTGGAAGAAGAGACTGCCCTCCACCTTGCCAGAGCGTCCTTTCATGTATTTGTAGAGAGCAATAAGGACCACTCCTAAACTTTCTTTTCTCCAGGCAAAATGACCCCAGGTGTCTCAGCCACTTTTCCTATGACTTGTGCTCCAGCCCCTTCACCAGCTTCGTTGATCTAGCAACGTTGATCTAGTGAGGGATTCTAGTGATCCCATTTTTCACAATATTTTGTGGAGTCTTATTTTGCTGAGACATGTTCTCTCACCTCTTAAATATAAGGGGTTCAAGACAGCATTTAGCAGGTGAAAGCCCACTAAGTTAGGAGGAGAGCCTTATAGGAAGAGAGGCTGGAGGACACTCTTCCTTGTGCTGGTGAAGTTGTCCACTTTCAAATAAATAAAGAAAACCTCAAGGGAAGATTTACTTGATAAATCAATTTGATGATGTAAAAACATAGTAAAGATAATCTCCAGTCACAATTTTTATTTAAGAAATAATTCTCCTACAAACTGCATAAGGCTTCCTTGAAAGTGAGAATACCTGCCCAAGAAAATTTGTACTTTATTGGAATCCAATATTAGAGTTTTCTTATAGTCAAAGGGTAAGAAACTCAAGTCTTTTGGTTCAGAGAGAATGCTTCACAGAGTCCTCATAGCTATCCCAGCCTAATATGGAAAGCTAATGTTTGTAACTTGGAAGAGGGAACAATGGGTTTAGATTTCTTCAGGTTAATGAGGGTAGCCACTCAACTTCCCCATTTCCAGAATGAATGTATAATTGTGACATTATCATATGAATGAAGGCAGTATCACCACCTGGTAACTGAACCAGGTAATGCAATGAAAATGTCCTGCCTGTGTCTCCTGTGTAATTAAGTCCTAAGAATTTGTATAATAAAGCAGCAACTTTTTTTAGCCATATAATATGTTAATGGTGTGTGTGCTTGCGTGTGTTCACATGCCCAGCTGGTTTAAATTACTTTTCCCACCCTGTTTCTGGTTATTGTAACATTTTTAATGTCTCCTCTTCTGAGACTAGAATGCCTAGAGGGAGATATCAAATTCTAATCATTAAATAGCCTCAAGAGATCAAATTGCATATCAATCAGTCCCTTAGACAATTTCTCAGTTGGTTCAGACAAGAGTTTTCATTTCTTTCATCCTTGACAAGGGCACGCACTTCAGTTCAATGGAGAAGACAAGAAAGAGAGGATTGAGACCTGTGAGTTTCTTTGTATAATATTTAGACAAAACCTCTTAGACTTCCTTAAGAATTTTTCTTTTCAGTCATTTGATCTTTCTTACAAGAGAGGAGTTAAGACTCATTCCATGTGAGATGCTTTTCTTTTGAGGTCTTGAAGTGGTAGTGAGTAATGAACTTTGATTTTTTTGAGGGTTTATTCAATTTATGAAGGTCTACTCTGTAAGCCTAATGTATCAAATACTGATTTTTGTGTGCATGTATTATTGTTTTTTCATATCCATAAATTAGTGGTTTCCTCTGGGCATAAGAGATTTTAGTCTACAGGAACTTTTGCCTTAAAGAAACTCAGGGCTGAACATCCTGTTTCAGATCATAATCTTTTTATTTTCATAGTAACACATCTGAATTTAAGCAAAGAGAGGTGCATAAAAGAAACTAAGAGAGACCCAGAGTGTGTTACATTTCTTGTACAAGGTCATATCAGAAGTAAAAGCTGGAAATGATGCTGTCAGTTGTGCTAGACTGTGCTGATGCTATTTTTTGTACATTTCCCTAGAATGTGTACTAGAAATGTAGTGTTTTCTTAAGACTTCTGCAATTAGACCACAATTGAATAGCTACTGTCATGGGAAACTTAAATTCAGATCACAATTTGAGCTGAATGGAACACACCTCTAATTTTTGTGTTATTACTAATTTCAGGCTTATGTTTGTAAGGAATTTATGTTTTTCCCTTCTAATATTGAAATCTTATGTTTATTTGCAATCTTCATCTATTTATCCTAAGAAGCAGCATGTATCCTGAACATTGTCTAGCCACTGAAATTCTTCTATACTTACATGTAATAGTAGTTGAAATTACTGTTCAAAAGGTCAATGAGATAAGCGCAACTGTCTTAACTGAGCATTCCCAGTTAGTCTTGGGTCCTTCTGGCTATACAGTTTTTAAATAATTTTAAATACAGAAGATACAAGGTAAACCATATCTTTGATTGTTCAACAGACACCTCTTATAATTAGATCGAAACAGATGATTTTTTGAGAATACTGAGGTTAATTCCTTTTTTTTTTTTTTCTTTTTTCTTAGAAAGGAGTGATGATCACATCTTTTCTGCTTGCTTTTCAAATTGTTTTCATTATTGAGAGAATTTCCATTTTCAAAAACATTGTAGGGACCACACAGCTTTTTCTTATAATCCCGTTGTTCTATTTGATAGTGTATGAGATTTAGATATTCAGAAGAAAAGTGGTAGCTCCAGGCAAGAAGCAATGATACGAAAGCAATGTGTTCCCATTTTTTGAAAAGTAAATGGTGACTGTAGTTTCTAACCTGAGGGATCTACTGACACTGTCCAAGCCTATCTGAGCCTATTTCTCTTACTTGGAGAAATTCATAGAAGGGTAAATGCAACATGTTCTTTAAAAAAAACCCCAACCCTGTTTAATTCAATGTTTGTATGTAATTTGTATTGGTCTTCAGGCTTTATTTCCATATTAAATTTTTTTTAAAAAATCTACCTTTGTCTTCCATCATACTACAAAGACCAACTTCATGGTCAGTCATGATGTTTGTATATCTGGCATTTATGTTCACTTTAATCAAGGGTACATCATAATTCTTAAATTTGTATCACTTTCTTTTCAGTTTAAACTTTAAATCTTGAAGTAGTTTTTGACTGTGAATTAACAAATTATAATTCCCAATTAAATAATTCTGTGATTCTGTGAGACATTATTCAGGTACTCACCCCTAATGAAGATTATAATGCTAAGTTAGTGTCATGACCAACAGTACAGGGCATCATGGTCTTTGTAAGCTCTCATCAGGCTGAACAAAGACATCGGAGCATGTGTCAGGGAATTATTCTGCTTTATTGTACAGTTGTGTTCTTAACTGTGGCAACCAGTTAAAGGAAAGAGGAAGAAAGAGAGGAGAAAGTAGCAGGGAGCACAATGTGTATGCCTCTAATTTAAATTAGGCTTTTTGCATGTTTTTTCACCCCTGCACAGCCAGCCCTTCCCAGGAAGTGACTTGGGGTGAAGGGGACTGAGCACAAGTCTTAAGGCAGAGCAGGGAGTTGACTCAGGACAGCACTGCCCCACCCCTCCTCTGGTCACCTTTCCTGTAGCAATGCTCAGAATGTTTGAGATAAAATGTGCTTAGATCTGGTCCTCTACAGTTAGGATTATTAGAAGTCTAGATTTTGGGGATTTTTACTTTGTTTTGAAGGTGTTTTGTGTCTTTGTGTGTATTTTTAGGAATAACTTAATAATAAATATCTTATTTGAGTTGGGAAAATGCTTACAAAAATACAACAAACATATACATGCTATAGGAAAAATAATTTCTTGTAAAACTTAGCTGCATGTTAATTTGAAGCCAGACATCACTGAAGTTACAGTTCTGAGATTCAAAAATATCTTATGATTGGCCAGTTTTCATAAATAAACTTCCTACCAATTTTCTAAGTAATCCAATCTAAACGGTGCACATTATTTAATGATTGGTGTTCCTCTGTGTTGTTCACTATTATTTTGTCTGATATTTCTGAATAACTTTATTAGGATAAGGAAAAATGAAGCTTAGCTCATTTCAGTGTATCAAGAAAGTTCTAGAAGCTCAGAAAAAAAAATCCCTAAAATTACAACTGTTTTGGGTTGTTCATTTAATATGAAAGATAGTAGATAAACCCAGTATGCATTTACTGATATTTGAAAAAACTGCTCTTTTGTTATTGAATGAACATTTAAATACAGTGACTATTCAGAAGGTGTAGTGCTGATTATGAGGTAGAGGTATATTTAAATCTGCTTTGGGAAGAGCTTTTACAGAAGACAACAGTGTGATTTGCAGTAGTTTTCTGCAAATATTTCAAATTATATGGACATATAGCTAAAATTAATACTGTAGGCATGTTCAAAAATTTCTATGCTTTGGATAGTTCTTATTTACACTATCATACAACAACATTATTATAGAGATTTATATATCTTACAATATGATAATATTCTAATTGCTTTTGTTTGAAAACAATCAACCAAACACACACACAGACATAAGAAAAAACAACAAATAAAACCCAAAAAGCAAGCCATATATATCCACTTAATAATTTCCAAAATTACTTATTTCAAAGGGACAAAGGGAATGGAAAGAAGAAAAACAGTTCATGTTCTTGGTAAATGAAGTATTTCTTGAATCTCCATATTCTGTGAAATGCATTGAATACTTAGCAAAATGTCAGTATGAGGAGAATCTGAAATTTTATGGATTACATCATTTGTCAGATTTTTTCTACTGACTAGCTGGTTGCTCTTTCATTTCAGCTAATCAAGCTCACTGTATGCTTTCAGAATGTCTGTCTAATGAAAGGGATGTGAGTCTTTAACCCTGACTCTCTATTGAGGTCAGACCTGTGTACATGCCCAAAAACCCCCTTGTGAATATCAGCAGAAGGGAGGGCCAGAGAATAAAAGTTGTCAGTGACTGAAAGCTAAGGTGCACTGTTCTGCACTAGTTGTATTAGTTAAAGCCTGAGAAACCCTAGGATATCTGCGGAGTCTTCAGTTTCCTGTGTTCATATAATTTATATTTCTGTTTAGTTTTCTTGTAACTGGTCATGACCTGAACAAGAGGATCAAAAAAAAACTTGAAGTCACTTTAGTTTTCTATTCTACACTGGAGCAAAGATGACTTCTAAGCCATGTCTTCTATTTCCCTAGCAGCTACAGAATAAGTATAGAGCTACTGATAATCTTCTCAGGTTGAAAAGGTGGTAACTACAGATCCTGGAAACCATCAGTTTAGCCCTGAAGGCCTGATTCAAAGGCTATTTAAGCATCTCTAAGAGTGTCTTGGGGCACAGATTTATAAACAAGAACAAGTGGTGTTTCCAGACACACATCCATGTTAACTTCAATCTGCATTTTCTTCCAAGGCCATAAATGTCTCATTAGCCTCAAATTACACTCCTCTGCCAATAACAAAATCATTGTATGTGATCGTATGTGATTTCAGATCTTCCTTGACTTCTCTGTGTGGTGTGCTGCCAGAAGTTGTCATTTTGAACTGAATATTCTGACTTAGATTGATTATTTTCGATTATTTGGATGAGTGATACTTCCAACTAGGAATTTTTTTGCAAGCAGTTTGTATGCATTTTTCTAACACTTGAAGCAGTAAATAAAAATATGGAAAAAGTACAACACTATTAGTGATAATAAATAAAGGCATGACAAATACATGCCTTCCTGTAAAATCAGTATGTAAAGGCATATTAAATAGCTGACTGTATACATATAATTGAACATCAAACCAGTTTTGATATATCTAAAAACCTTTCTAGAATGTTTACAGTTTTCTATTTAAGATTAATCCCTAATTAAAATCTATGAATATTTACATCTTCCAACATTTTCAATGATGTATCTAACATCATATCATAGTTGTTAAAGTTCATGAATTAATAGGCAGCATGCCTTCTTCCTTACCTCTCAATATTATTACTGAAAATTATTTTATTTTCTTTGTCTGTGTATGCATTTCATACGTGAAACTAACCTTAGGAAAATGGTAATTCCTCTAGTAATGTCGATAAACTGAAATGTGTGATATTTTCCGCCTAATTTTCTTGCCTAAACAAGATAATTTTGCTTTCCTTGCCTCAGTCTGGTTCTTTGCATCAGTATAATACCAAAACCAGTTGTCCTCAGGATGCACAGCTCCCAGAGCTGCAAGCTGGGGAAGTATGGAGAGCTGAATGAAGCCCCCTTAATCCATGAGGAAATGGTTAGCGATCTGCTACTTATAGCAAATTAGATACACAAAAGTCTGTGGGCTCAGATGGGATACACCTGAGGAAGCTGGTGAAAGAGCTTATCAAACTGCTTTAAACCACCTACCAGCAGTCCTGCTTAACTGGAGAAGATCAGGTTGATGGAAAATTAGCAAATGGAATGTCCATCCACAAGAAGGGTCAGAAGGATGACTCAGAGAACCACAGGCAGGTCAGCCTGACCTCAGTACTGGAGAAGGTCATGGAACGGATCATCCTGAGTGCGATCACATGCTATGTGCAGGACAGCCAGAGAATCAGGTCCAGATGATACTCACAAATGGGTTTATGAAAGGCAGATCCTGTTTGACTAACTCGATCTCTTTCTGTCATAAAGTAACCTGGCTGGTGGATGAGGGAAAGGCTGTGGATTTTGTTTATCCAGACTTCTGTAAACCACTGGATACTGGCACCCACAGCATTCTCCTGGGGAAACTGGCTGTTCATGGCTTGGATGGGTGCAGTCTTCTCTGGGTGAAAAACTGGCAGGATAGTCAGGCCCAGAGTGTGGTGCTGAATAGAATTAAATCCAGTCAGCAGCTGTTCACCAGTGGTGTTCCCTAGGGCTCAGTATTGGGGCCAGTTTAATGTCTCTGTCAATGATTTGGATGAGGGGATTGCATACATCCTCAGTTAAGATCACAGATGATACTAAATTGGATGGGAGTATTGATCTGCTGGAGCATAGGAAGGCTCTGCAAAAGGAACTTAACAGGCTGGATTGACTGAGACCAGTTCTCTGAAGATCGATAAGGCCAAGGGTCAGGTCCTGCAGTTGGGTTGCAAAAACTCCGTGCAGTGCTCCAAACCTGGGGAACAGCGTCTTGAGAGCTGCTCAGCTGAAGGGAACTTGGGGGTGCTGTTTGAAAGCTGGCTGGATATGAACCAGCATGCATCGAGGTGGCCAAGAAAGCCATACTATTTAGTACGTCACATTTTTTACAATTGCACATTATCTCTGCTGTATCAGCTGAGGATTTCCTTCATGTTGTCATTTTTGGTTCTCTCCCTGCTGGTGATGTGTTCACTCTTGTTTATTTGTCATCATTCCCATTTTCTTTTCTTGTTTTGCTTCCTCTTTTTTTGCTTGCTGTTTGCCCAGATTTTTTTTTTCTCTATCCATCTTTCATCATCTGGATCACTGTGTTTCCTTCCACCTTGTCAATTTTCTTAGTGCTGTATTCCAAATTTCTTAGAATGTCATTACAAACTTCTGCTAAGTGTCAAGGGAATAAGATTTGTTGTTCCTCCCTAAGCACAGATTAAATCCTCAGTTGGATATAACTGGAAAATCTGATTTGTGCTGCATGATCAGTAAAGTGTGCCAAAGTCAGGATGGGACAGAGCAAGAGGAATGCTACTCAAAATCACTCACCTGTTGCTGATTTCCATTGTTAAAGATGGTAGCAAAAATCAGAAGGGAAAGTGACACTTGAGGAGGAATTTCGAATGACCCATTGCTGGCTGACCACTCTGAGTGCCAGGGAGCAGCTGAAGTGGGGCTGTCCATGGGAGCCCCAATTAACGTAAGGACAGGCAGGGTGATGAGTCAGGTCCAAGGTAACTGGGGACCCAGTGAGGCCAAGATCCAGGCTGGGCATGGGGTTGGGCATAGGACTTCCTGCAGCATAACTCAGGGACCGATGGCCCTGGTGGTGCCCTTGGGGACATGAAAATTTGAGCTGTTAATGATTTGTCCTTCCGAAATGATGCTCAAATTGTAACTCCTAGAGAAAATGTCAGTAGAAATTTCAGTCCATCACACGTAATATGTATCTGGTATTTTTCTGGCCTCTGGTGTTCTGGTGTTTCAACAGTTTTGTGGTGAGAGTGCTAAAATGAAACACTTGAAGAATTCCAGGAGTTTTGAGAGAATAAAATGTTATTCAAATTATTTTCCATGTCTGAGTCCTGACTGAAAAAAGAACCTGCTTGTCCACTTATATATAATTTTGATATATACATGTGTGTTCATCCTACCAATTATAAGGTATCAGTGTCAGTGAATTTTTTACCTCTGGAACTGTTGTCTGTGGTTTTGAGTTGAGTAATGAGTAAAAAGGAAGTCCTTAATTTCTTTGGGCAGGTAGAATGTTGATGTGTGTTCATTTGTATACTTGTAATGGTTAGCATATACATGCAAGTGACTTGTATTTCATTATAAAATTACAGAATTAATGTATGAATTCCCTTCTATTTAAAAACAAAAGTAAGAGAATGCAAGCAGGTAATGTTACATAATTGCAGCACTATGTAGGCCAAAAGCTGATTTAAGAGATTGTAGAATGCTTTTTTTTTCCTTTTAGTTTTCCACTGTTCTGTCAGACATAGAAAAAAAGATATGAAAATCAATACATTTGTATCTCATTTTGACTGTTCTCACACTTGATTTGAACTAATTATTTATTGCATTCATTGGAATTTCTGAATTAGATGAAGGTAAATTAGGTTGTCATACACAAAAGAAGTCATGTCTGTGAAAAATATTCTGTAGTTATCAACTCATAGCAAAAAGAGGTTATCCAATACAGGAAACAAAAGTAATGAATGGTTCCTGTGGGAGTGTAAATAGGCCTAAAAAGAAGATTCTGTTTATTTAGGGCAGAAAATATCCTCAAGCTAGTACTTAAATGTGATACTCTTCTACTCTTCCTGAAATCAGAAGTGTTTGGACTGTGGCTTGGTTTGGAAGCATATAGAGAAGCAGAAACATTTGTTTTGTGAGATAACCTTGTGGCTTCAAGTTTAGTTCTCTTAACTTATGTACCTCTGGAAACACATAGCTAACCAGAGTGTCTAAAGTTTGTAAAACATTTGTGGGCCTTGGCATGGAAGTAGTGTGTGAATATAATTTTTGGCTTTTTAATTTTTTTTTCTTTAAGGTTTATGCCAACATAAATTTGTCTGTTGATTTGAATTGCTTGCTTTCTTTTGGCCACAGGCTGACTGAGTGTGCTGGACTTCCCTGAAAGGAGCCATTTCACTGGGCCAGTGGAATAACTGCAGATCTCTCACCACTCTACTTGTCGGGAATTGCTGTGCGTTGCCAGGATTAATTCAACACTGAAGTCTGGGATGGGCCTTAGGGGCAAACACTCTCTTGTTTCTTCTGACATTGGGATTTGTCTACAGCCAGTCAGCTGAGGCACCTACCACACATCAGCTTTTGTTTTTTTGTTACCTGAACAAAGATACATTTTCCTTCACTTCATCTCCTTTTGACTACTTTTTTATTAGTTTTCATTTTCCTTGACTGAATAATTTCTCCTGGCTGTGGAAAAAAGAGCCCTGCTGATGTTGATTTAAATAATGTCGAAACCAATGGGACTCCTATGGCTGCCTTTGATCTTCACACCAGTGTGTGTCATGTTGAATTCTAACTTCCTCCTGTGGATAACTGCACTGGCTATAAGATTTACTCTCATTGATGGCCAAGCACAATACCCAGTTGTTACTACAAATTATGGCAAAATACGTGGTTTAAGAACACCTTTGCCTAATGAGATCCTTGGTCCAGTGGAGCAGTACTTGGGTGTTCCTTATGCTTCTCCTCCAACTGGAGAAAGGCGATTTCAGCCCCCTGAGCCACCGTCGTCTTGGACGGGTGTCCGCAACGCCACACAGTTTGCCGCTGTCTGCCCGCAGTACCTGGATGAGAGGTCACTGCTCAACGATATGCTGCCAGTCTGGTTTACAGCCAATCTGGATACTGTGGTGACATATGTTCAAGATCAAAATGAAGACTGTCTGTATTTGAATATCTATGTGCCCACAGAGGATGGTAAGTACCCTGAGACCCACACTGCAGTATGCTCACCGGTTCAACATATGAGGAGTGTCCAGGTCTTCAAAGCATCTTACTGAGTTTCATCCATGTTTTTTCTGTGGAAATGGATAATGCCTCTGAATATACATTATTAGTAATACTTTGTAAATTGAATATGCTTGCATAGATTCTCTCTTACTTTTCAGTGCAACACCAACCTGCAGCTTGATTGCAAGTAGTGACCAGGGTATGTTAGCCAGCCTTAAGTTTACGTCTAGAAGAGAGCTGAGAATCATTCACAAGAGAGGAAAGGGGAAATAAACACTAACATAAAGTAGTAATATTATCATTTTTCCATGCATGAATGGTACAAATATACTGTTACATGCTAATTTTTAAAGCAGAATTTACCTAATGTTTTTTTCTTTATTTTATCATAAATTTCTGGGCCTACTGTCAACTCTGCTTGATTTTAATTGATAATAGAAAATTGTTACAGTAATTCTGTCAGCAGGGACTATTTTAGGATTTTTGTCTTTGAAACTTTTCAGTCAAGCTTATTTTTCTTCATTCACTAAATTTAAAATGAAGTCAAGGTGATTTATTATGCAGATTGGAACAGGTGGCTTTAAACTTTCATCTCTTTTGTGCAATACTTTCAAGAGAGCTACTTTTAACCACTTTCTATAGACAAAAAGGATGAACACAATTGGTAATGCAGAACTCTTTGGACATTTACATAATCTCAATCTTAAAAATTGTAGCTGCATGGCATGGTGAATGTATCTTTGGTCGTTTTGAATTGTATTGCTTCCTACAGGCAAGAAAACCTGTTTTCATCGGACCCCAAACAAGCTAAGTCTATTATTTCACAAGGAAATAAAAATAGTACTAGCACTTATATTTAATATTCCACTTAAAGCTAGTGTTTTCTGCTAATTAGAATGCAGTTAGGGGTGTATAACATGACAGATTTCACCCAGATATGCAAATCCCTTCACTTTTGCTGAGAGTTTGATTTACACAACCAAGGCATTGTTATTTCTCAGTAACCATACTCTAAATATGCAAATTTTCTACTTTGATTATTATAATCCTCCTGCCTTGATTGGCTTCTTTACTCAGAATTTCCAAGCTGCCTGCCAGCAATAAACATACCACCTTCTTTTCCTGTTCTCATCAGCTGAAGCAAAAACTTGAAAGCTAAGAATAAAGGGGTAAGGTTTGGGAATACTGGGAGCTTTGCAAATGTAAATACTACCAAGGTGCTTAAAGGAAAAGTGCTGTGAAAGGAAAGCTGCATTTATGGGGGCTCTGTGTGCATGAGTGTGTGCATGTGTGTCTGTGTGTGTCTGTGTGTGTGTGTGCCTCAGTGTGTAGACAAAGCAGCAGGTCTTTACAACTCAGTTCTTGCACTCTTCCAGTCTAATTGGACTCCTTTTACTCCTTGGATAATGACATAGATAATTTTTTCCCAAATTTGTATATGTTCTGGATTTTAGCCTTCATCTTTTAATTAGTCACTGGGGTAAGCTTGCCCTGAGAAAGCATTCTGGGTTAAGATTTTATTTGTTCTCACTGAAGGAACATCGGCTCTGCTAACTCAGTCTTATTTTAGAATTCAGTTTTAATAAACAATATGTTCTTCCAATATAATAATAAGTTTCATTTATTAATTAGGGGACACAGGAAATTAGACATGGGAAAATATATGTGAACGTCGAGGAAAAGAATATTTAATATCAAATGAAAAATAGTAAAATATTGTGAGCTGAATGACTACCAATCTATAACACTCATTTTGCTATAATAGCTAATGACATTTGCATTTAGATTTAAAGTAGAAAGGACTGATAAATTTAATTTCATGTTCTGTAGACCTTTTTGTCCACTTTTCCAAAAAGCATGATTTTCTCTTCCTGGTTTTAGATTTTCTTTAAATAGCTTGTAAATTGTATTGAGTTGCTTTTATATCTCCTGTTGAAAGAAGAAATAAAAACACATGCATAAAAATATGTAGCTGAATAATGAGAAGACAAGGTTTGTGTTAGTGATGAGCTGAAGGTAAGGTTGTTCCTCTGCCATATGAAAAGCATTTTTAAAGATTCCATTGGGAAAAAAGAAGATTAAGAAAGAATAAATTAAGTACATAGTGTTTTAATTGTATGATGTATATCTTATCACTAATTAATAATCTCAGAGGCTTTTTTGGTGAGGAATATATGTGATCTTCTGACCATAAAGATGCTTAACGGGAACTGACCTACAAATCAGATGCTCTAAGTTAGTGTGTCTCCAAATCACTCTAAACAGTCTTAAATAGTAGTGCATACAATCTGATTAAAGATGTTATGCTTCATTATGAGAGTCCTAGTTGGCAAAAATAATCCACGTTGTTATGGAAACAGACCATGAAATTAGTTTTTGAAGCAAGATTTCAAAGTGAGTGACTTTGAATTAAATTCATTTTTTCAATTCTTTCTTCAGTATAGATTGATTTAAAAGAGGTTTGAAACTGTTTTCTAGAAGAAAAGGTGGCTGGAATCATCCAAACCTAATAAATGCTCTGATTATGAAACTTACTCTGAATAATTTTTTTCTCTTTTTTTTTAACTGTGGAGAACAGGATAGAGCAACAACTAATGAATTAATTGCAGTCATTTGCAGTGCTTACTTCAAAGCAATTCTAGTGAATAACTAATCAAAATGAAGCTCAGGTTTGGGGATTGTTTTCATTGTTTTGTTTTGTTGCAGTTCTTTTTCAGTATATAGCATTGCCTGTTTCTTATTATTTTTGTGGTTTGGCCAAAGAGAACCAAATTTTGATCATGTACTTTCTATAAAGGGTTGATTAATAAATGCACATATCCCTCCATCTGATTTCAGAATTGCTTTACTGGAATCCTTCCACAATAAAGTAATGGGAATAAGAGTAGAATACAGTCACTTTAACTAGGTAGGTAAGTTTAGTTAGTTTCAATAAAGGGTTTAAAATGTTACTGCTTTTGTCTGAAGAAGTACCAGAAAATTAAATAACATATAAATCTATAGTTCCTTAAAATATTTTGAGCTTCTAGGTCAAGAAGTTAAAATAACCTGTTACACAGTCTGTGTCTGTATTAATCCTAGCCTTTCTTTAGACTCAGAAGATTCTGGATTTCAAATGTCAGACAGCAGGAGAATCCTATCAGAATTTCCTATGTTAAAATGTCCTTACAAAGCAAAAACTATCTTCCTTTTTATGGGCTGTCTTTTTTCATTTTAGGTGAAAATATTATTTATCATAGAAGTCAATATACATACCTATACATATCTAGAAGAATAACACTGCAATTCTGTCTTGTAGATTTCTATTATTTTGCTGTTTTTCATTAGACAAGTGTTTTTTGGTATCCCTTTCCTTACAGTAATACTTCTATTTCAGAGTATCTAAGGTTGCTGGAGATTTTCACAGTTTGTTTTCTTTTGCCTTTGGAAGGGAAAAAAGTTGCAACCACTGTGATCCATTGAGATTTTTTATTTTTTGGTCATAACTATAAATGATATTGCAGCTATTTTAAAGACACAAGTACACAAGTACAAGCAACAAAGATAATATCTAAGAAAATTATTTTATATGTCAAACCTATAGTAATAATAAATTACTCAGAACTGAAGCAAATAAAATATTTGTAGAGAAATCATTTTATCCAGTTGCTTTCTAAGCATTTGGCTTGATCTGCAGTATTATTTTTGTGGGTGTGTATTTTCTAGGCTGCTTTTTCAGTTACTATGAACTGTAATTTTCCACAAGAATACTTGAATGTCAGTTTTGAGGAGGTCATCTAGGGAGATGATATTGAGGACAGTGTGTTTATTATAACTTCAGTCTGAATATGGGTTTATCTACAGTGGAAATGCTAGATTGAAGAGGACACAGACTGTTAATCGGCTGTGCTTAATCCCTGGCCTTTATCATTTGAATCTGTGGATTCTGAAGGAGATTGCTAACTCCTATCATAACCAGGGAAAAAAAGTATAACAAGGAAAAAAAACCCAAACAAACAAAAAAAAAAAAAAACAACAAAAAAAAACCAAAAAAAAAAACAAAAACCACAACAAAAAAAAAAAAAAAAAAAAAGAAAAGACCCTTAATTTGTATTTCATTCATGATGAACTTCAGAATTTTATTAATAGCAAAGCAAGATTAAAAAAAAAAATACAGCAAAACAAAAAAGAGCAAAACCCTACAAGAAGAGATCATTTTATGTTTGTCTAAAACTTGCTGTGTTCAGATCAAAAGAGATAAAAATAATGATTACTTTTTGTTGTCTTTGCTTGATCAATAGTAAGCATATATACTTTTTACTTATTTTGGCATATGGATAGTGTACATTTTACACAAGGGTGGAGCTCCTTATCTACTATGTATCTGTTTCAGATTAACTAATGAAGTATTTAGTATCTTCTCGTTTCTTGCTTGTGAGCTCTTGTTTCATTTACTTCACAATAAATACAGCTGAAGTGACAACAAAAGGTGGGAGACCATGACAGTTATTAAGGCTGAATGGGTAGGTGATAATTTTTTGTTAAGTTATGGGAACTGAGGTGTGCCCAGGATTAGTGGTATATTTAACTGTGGACAACCAGGAAGAAAAAAGTCGTGTGCAAAGATACCAGCTGTGTTCCTTGTCTGGGTGGCAATTGACTAAATATACCTGCAGCTCTTGACTCTGTGTCTATTTGATTAAGAAATAATAAAATGAAAAATTTGAGCAAAGCTGATCGAGAAGACGAGCTTCAGACTGTCCCTTTTGCCTATTATGAAATTAATAATGTCTGCTTAATATATAATTAAGTGTTTACAGCTTTCTTCTTGCCATTGCTGTTGAGTGCAATGTCTTTAACTTGGAAAAAGTGTTTTTATCAAAATTATCCTAATAAAACATAATTGATAAAAATTGTTTTTTTTTCCTTTGAGGCAAAGAAAAAGGTAATGTAACGATTAGTCTCTTCATTTTGATGGCATAGAATAAAAAAGTAAGCTAATTAATGGCCTTTTTGTTACTATGAGAAATAAGGGGTCATACATAAAAATGGGGTCATACATAAAAATAGTGTCACAGTGAGCAAGATAGTTGCAATATGCACAACATCATTTTTGTTGAATTATTAGAAGGTGATGCTAATAATAATAGTAACTTGTAATTTCCAAATAAACTCAGTTTTCCATACAACAGATTCTCCTAAACTGTATGTAGTTTTCGGTTTCAGTATATGTATATCAGACACTTTTCAGGTAATCTTAAAATTTGATTTGTCCTATTATCTCTTCATAACTTTTGTAAATATAAGTAGCTACTTAAAAAATCAAAGCAAGAATTTATGTATATAACTTTAAGGAATTAAGAATCCAATATCTCTTATATATATGGTTACAGTTTATATTGTTTCTCAAAATCTTTATTACATATTTTTTAAAGTCAATTATAATTTCTGTAATTGGCATAGGAACACAGAGTTTTACTTATGTTTTCTGAAGTATTTTTAAAAGCAAATGAAATACATTTATTTACTTCTAAAATATTTAAAATCTGCTTTAAATCATACTTTGTACTTCTATAGATAATAATGGTTAAACAGTTTCATATTACAAATAATGTTCTTCTGAAAAAAAAAAACAAACCTCCAGGAGTATAACAAAACTTTATTTTCAGTTTCAGTATTGTCATAGGTTTTGTCGGTGATTAGTTTACTGGTTTTTTTTAACCCCACCCATATAGTCAATTGTTTGTCTACTCTGGAAAACTAAAAATTAATTATTAAAATTTTATTCTGTAAATTAATTTCAGCTTATAAAAACACATATAAAAATTACACAAAATAAGGACATATCCTTTTGTAAAATGATTGTATTTCTTTCCAGGGTGAGAGAGATTGATAATAGATCATAATTACAATACAAAATGACAATGTTGGAATTATTGCATATAGTACCAGTTGAACATAAACATATACTTTTTAGGATCAGAGAGAAAATTGCTCTCCATTGTGAAAGATAAACTCCCTGTTGTGTCAGACTGCCTCAAGCCAATTCTTTCACTGTTAGGGTCCAATATATCCCCTCCTCCTAATCCAGAAATATTGTGGCATCTGTGAGAAAGGAGGAGGCATATGTCTGGCTGTTCTCTGCCTACCAGGATAAAGCTGTGGGTAATCCAGGCCCTCATTTTACATTCTTGCTTTTAACAGTCGCAAATACCTTCTGACACCAAAGAACAGGACTCTAATCTAGATGAAATAAAGTTCTTAAATCCTTAGAGATAAATTCAGATTTAGTTGCTAATTTCAAAATGCTGTCCTTTCCCCCAGGAGCTGCCCATTCCACAGGCACTTTACAGGATTGCACCCAAATGGCCTTCTCAGGAACTGATATGCAGTGAAGCCTAGCAAGAAGACTCAGCATTCAATATGAGTTTAGTTAATCCCAACAGGATTTTTGGCACCGTTTCCTAGAGTCTCATCATTAGTTCATATTGAAAAACCTGCTAGAATGGGGGGAATGTTCTTTAAAACATGATGAATTAACGTTTCTTGTGTAAAGGCAAATTAATGTTATCCTTTTAGTTAAATAACAGTGCCTTTGGAATTGTAGGGGCTGTGCCATTTGGCTTAGTGACACAGAATAGAAAGCCTCTAGTCATGAGGCAGACCACATGAGATCCAATTTTACTTCATTTTGTCCACTGACTCCCACTTGTCTATTCAGGGTGCTTTTTGTTTTGGTTTGGATTTTTTTTTCCTGTGTATTTGCTTGCAGTTTCTTTTCTGTCTTTTTTGGGGGTTTTGTTAGTTAGTTTTTTTTTTTTTAATGCAGCTTTCCTCTTCACTCCTGAAAAACATGTCTTTGTAAACTGCTGCTGTTCTCTGTGTGTCTTGCTTGCTGTCAAAACACAAATCAATGTGATACCTGCTAACACTGAGGCAGTGCCTCTGTCCTAGAGCAGTGCAGTGGGTCCTTGGCAGGCTTCTGAGTGGTGAATAGTGCAGAATATGTGCAGTCAGATTTGATCAGTGTCATGGCCACATCATTTGTATTAGCTTTGATTTCCTGTTAAGGCTTTGTGATCTCATTGGTCTTCTTTCAGGTATTTTTTGCATTGGTCTGAAAGTTTTGAAAGGTATTTGTATCTTTTCATTCAAATTTGGTTCAGTTGCCTTTAATTTGCACATTAATTGAAGGTTCAAACAAAACTGACACTTGCTGAATAGCTCAGCTAAATCACAGGGCTCATAAGTCAGTGACATCTGTGAAAATATTTCAAGGAATTTTATCCACATCAATGTGAGTACAAACTACCACGTCATAGGTAGTTGGTCAGCTGGGAAAATCTACAATTCTTTTCTGCAAATGATTAGGTATCTGCAAAATAAATTAACACAAGTTTGAAATAGAGCAAATACTCATTATTTCCTCCTCAGGATTCCTGAAAAAATTTTGGATAAATGAAGCAAAGATAAAAATTTCTCCTAAAAATGACAGCTTTTTGCACAGTACTTTGGTTTGCCATTGTTTTTAGAGGGAAAGAATATTTCTGGCCTTTATTCAGTGCTTCTTGCTTAACATTCCAGATAAAATTCTCAGAATGACATATAATCAATTAAGTATTCTTACATTTTAGGATAGTATTAGTTGAATGTATTAGTTGTAATCCAAAGAGAACGAAGGAAAAAAAAGGGGAAAAAAGAAAGTTAATGATAGTGAATTTCATTTGTGTTTATGATATTATCATCTGAAGGAATATAGAAGAATTTATGTTGTTGGGGTTTAAGGCTTTTTTTAATCTGGACCTTGCTCTTGGTACCCAAAGTAACAATAAGAAATAATTATTATGGAACCGTGAAAATGAACTAATGCTTATAGCTATCTGGTACTGATGTGTTAAAAATCTATTATAATAGAAGGGAAATTTTTCTTTTACAGTTCTTGCTGTAGGCATACTTTTAGTGAAGAATAAACTTACTTGCGATGCTAAGCCAAATTCCTACACTATATATATAGGGAATTTTAATTACAAATATATTTCTGGTGCCTCATTCCAAAATGCTTATAATTGCTGGGTTGATGTTAAATAGATTTTTCATTGACAGGGTGTGACATGATTAATCTAATGGAGGGAAATTGCTTTGTGCAGATTCAAATGACTATTCAATTAGACACTGGTTATGTTTACAAGCCATCATAGCTGGAAATCATGGATACATTGTCTGTTTTATTAAATATGCAGTAGGGCAAATGAAAACCCAATCCAAATATATACACTTCATCCTCTTTCAAATAAATTGGTATCAAATTATCTTTTATGTAGTATTTTTAGGGTGGCCGGGAAATTTAAAAAATCGTTCTGCATTTGTAATACTGCCCCCATGGTAGTGCTTTTGCTGATTTTCATGCTTGTTTCAGACACCAGAGGGAGCACAAGTTTCCAGCAAACTCATTTTTTTCTGTCCCTGGGAATCACTGAAAGAGACACAAATCATGCTGTGAATGCAGCAGTAAAACATGCAAACAGGTGCTGGTTTTTACTGTTTAAACAATGAGGAAGGGATCTGATTCCACCTTTCCCAAGCTTAAAGATAATAAAGTTGACAGTGTTGATTCTGGGGTTGTGGACTGATGAATTTTTACAAGGGATATAACTTTTCAAAGCAAAACATACACTCACATTGACAAATTTATGCAAAACTATTTTTTTTAATTGTAAAATAATAAATGTTTGGGTAATAAGCATACTGGAAATGCACCAGTTTTTCAATTGAATAATATTTACAAGGCATTCAATGCCAGAGCAGATTCCTAAGTAGAGAATTCGATCTGTTTGGTTGTGGTGAGTTAGTACAAACATTCCTGCTTAAAGTATTGATTTGGTCCTTCCATTTCAAAACCAAAATATAAAGAAAGAATAATTCTTTTTAATGAATGCCATTTTCTTTCCATCTTTTGTTTTATAGTTATACAGCTCAATCATGTAGAGTACCAAATGTTTTTTGCCTCCTCCTATTTCACTGAGATAAAAATGTTAAGCATGTTGAAGTTTCATTGAGCATCTTTCAAGTTTTTGCTATCACTTTGTTGGAATTAACAATATAACTAAGCTGTCATACAAGGTGCCAAATTACACAAATGCTGGAGGGCTTCCCCTCCAAAATACCTTGTTTTCAGATTCATAATGTATCTGATTCGAACAGACTGTTGTTTTTATGGTGTTAAGGATTTGAGGTGCTTTTACCATCTACCGAAACCATAGACCTTGTTCTGCCTTCAGAGATTAGTTGCAAGAGGCTGAGTTGCAATTGATGTCTAGGGTGGGTCTTTGGGAGTTAGATCAAATCAGATTTTTACTGTGATGATGCAAGAAACCATCCCTATGGATTAACTGCTATGCCTTGTCACTAACAATTGCCTGAAAGTATATCTAAGTCAAAGAAAGTGACACAGACATTGCACAAAAGGAGCAGCTCCGTATGACAATCTCTCAGTGGGAACACTTCAGTGAAAATAAATTGAAGAAATAACTGAATACAAATAAATGCACTAATGTGAACTTAAAGAGTGGGATAAGTTTCTAAAAGTCATACTGTACAGTTTATTCTTATTTTCATTCTCAGAGGGTTATCCATAATGCCTTCAGTATTATTCCCAGAAGTAAACTGTAGTAGATGGATTAAATCGATAAATTTTTCTTCTTAATTGTGTCCTTTTTCACAATAAATTGCTGAGAGATGTTCAAGCTTTATTTCTTCTCTATCCAGTTTCACTATCCCTTGTAGCCGCTTCTTCTTACCTGCTTTGGCCACTATCATTTTATAAATGAATCCCTTTGCTCACTGTACAAAGTAGAACTATAGTATTATAGTAAGTGTAAACTCAGTTTCAATTTCCAAAAATGCTGTTATTTGGATATTCTTCTTGATCTAGGGCATGGCTTGGACTCTATGATCTTTAAGGTCTCTTCTAACCTAGTCCTTCTATGAAATCTATTTTTTTATCAAAGTCACAAGAAGAAGCAGTATGTGAGAAAAGAGCAGCTATGATTCTTAAATAATTTTAGGAAGGGTAGCTATGTATATATTAGATATGCAGTGGATGTAAAAGAATCAGGCAAAGAGAGAAAGCCTGATTCTCTTTCATGTGTTAGTTCTTCTGTACTGGACTCCGTCAGTGGGCTGCTCAGCTATGCTTGCCAAGCTGCATTTGGCCTATATATCCTATAGTACATGGGGGTCTTAACGCACCCTGATGTAGTTAGTTGGGGTTTGCTTTAATTTACTTCTTGTTGTTTGCTGTTGTTTTCATTTTTCATTTTTAGCTGAACATTTCTTCCTCAAATTTTAGTTGTCTTCATGAAGTGTTCACCCTACACCCCATGTATAAATATGCCCAGAAAGTGTTTCGGATATTGCAAGAATCAAAGGGAAGGATGATGTTCAGATACTGACTTTTGAGGGTTTTCTTAAGTGTCTGTTCTTTAAATGCAATGTGCAGTTTTGTATAAAAGTGCCTGAGCATCTAGGAAGGCCGTGAAAGATTTCCATCATGTAACACTTATCTTGCTTTAGTTCAAGCAGAAATTTTCAGGTTTCAGCACCTTTGAAAGTGCAGCCTGTAATGATTAAGTTAATTTTCTATTTTTCTTAAGTAAATGAAGAATTTATAAGTAATTTATAAGTTATTATAAGTTTAGAAATTATCAGTATGCATCACATTTTTAAAATTATTATGGAATTAATAGTTTATTTCATTTTTGAGTGCTACTTCTGGATTTGTTGCTTCATAATACTGTATCAAACTTCCAAAAACAGGCTACTTTACCATGCTTGTTTTGCGTATCTAATACAGTAAAGAAAAATGGGTTAGTGTTGGGATTATTAACTTGATTCTTTCAAATTCTAATATATAGCTTTTGGATTTGATTGTCTATATTAATGTTCTTTTTCTTCTTGTGATCTTTTTCTTATTTTGTCTCAACACAAATGATAAGATGAACACCATTAGTTCCTAAAACCAGTTATAAAATAGTTATTTCTGCATTAAAGGCAGACGTACTTAAGGCATTTTTTCCTTCATGATGTACTAAGCAAAAGTGTTATTTTAGCACAAGTAGCTTAATTTTTTTGGGTGACTTTTCTGTTTTGCGTTTCTTTTGTAAACCTAAATCGGAACTACAAACACCTACCACTTTATGTACCAATTTCTCCATTTCTTGTACAGATTTATTGCAAGGCTTTTTGTTTAATACAGAAGAGATGTGAAGTAAAATTGCCGTTGTTTTTTTTTTTTTTAATGAATTACCAAAACCACTGTATTGCTTATATACACTGGCACTGAGGCATTCTGAGGTCTAATGGCGAGAGACATGAGATCCATCATCTGTTGCCTTTGTGCCTTGGTTTTCCATTTAGAAAATGAGTATCACTGTTTTTTTTTTCTCTGATTAGAATTAGAAACAGCTTCAAGAAGGAAATGCCTCTGGGTGACAAAAGGCTCAAGTTACTTCCCATATACTTATAACCTAAAAGACTCTATTTCTTTTTTCTGTGTGTGCATAGCTTTTTTAAGGATCTGTCTTACTCCCCTTGGTGATCCATTTACTGGCAGAACTTTGCATGTCATTGCATTATATTGTAACCTCCAAGCAAAACTCTGAAAGGTCTAAAGGGCAATAGATTTGGGAGCCATTGTACCACGATGAATTTAAGTAATTGGGTAAAGAGATTTAAAACTAAGGCATCTTGAAATTGATGTGGGTCATGTACTGATAGAAGATTGAAGCCTTGCTATCAAAGTTTGCATTTAATTCTTAACTCTCAATGTTCACAGAGTAGTTAGAAATCAGACAGCAGATAGAATTTTTCCAAGAGTTAAAAGGAATGGGAAATAAGGAAATAAGGAAATAAGACTTATGCCAGAAGAAGATCCCAAGGCATTGAAATACTGAAAGGTGAGGAAAACTTTGTGACTGGGTAAGGCATATAAGCTCTCAGTGTAATCTGTTTAAACTCAGAAGACATCAGCTAAATTTCTGATGAATGAAAAAAGGTTGTTACTAATACATGATGCAGAGTTAATAGGTTTTTCATAAAGTTTACTGAAAGCAAGAAGTCAGAAGGGAATTTTAGAAGAAAGTATGCTCTTTGCAGATGCAACAAATGGCTTGGAATGTTTCTATGAGTCCTTTAATTTTCTTCATTATCTCTCAACTAATAAATAAATTACTCTTGAGTACAATTGTAAGTGTTTGCTCTAATAAATCTGCCAGATGGCTATGATCTAGCTGGCATAGCCCTTATAGACCATTCTGAAATGAAAATGTTGCATGACCTGTAAGCCCCCTCCTGAGACCTAATGGGATGTGTACTTTTACACTGGGTCCAGAACTCTGGGAGCACCAGATGCATTCTTTATGCACAGAACTTGTTTAGTGCCATTTTCAGTCAGCTAAGACCCTAACCCATATTGACTTTTTTTACTTTCTTGTGGCTGCTAAACCATCCTTTAGGGAGCAATCAACTACCTTTGTTTTCAGAGTTTAATTCTTCAAAGACATTGTATTTTGCCTATAGCACACTTACTTTGTGTTGAACTAGAATACGTTGGGTTTGTACATAATCCAGGAGGTGGTTATTAAAAATATCCCACTTTTCTCCAGTTCCCATTACCTTAATAAAGCATTTGGTTGTATATTCCCTAGCTTTATTCTTTGTGGAAATTTTAGACTTGCATTTATTAACACTTCTTTTTTAGCAACGCAAAGCATGACATATTCCTGCAGGCTTAGTGTCACTCAAATATAGCCTATGATAATTCCTGAAGTTTATGAACAGATAGTTTTAAAAGCCTTACATATTGTTTTCCAAAAATATGTTGGCTTGCCTGGAGCCCAGAAATGATATACACCCTTGGGAATTTTTCATGAACAGCTAAAATGCACTAACTTCTTTGTCTGATAATTGCTTTGAAAATTGCATTCATATTTGATTGACATTTCCTGCAAAATTGCCTGTATACACTGATAATTTGCATTACACTTCAGTACTCCCTACTGCACAATAGGGTAGGCATAGATAAGCTCTCAGGTAAGAGAGATAAGGACAAACTCTACATTTTTGCTGAACAGTTACATTTCTTAGATAAAGTCACTGACTAAAAAAATGAGTAGAGAAAAATAAAATGCTCCTTTATTCTCTTACAAGGCCTGTCAGTGCTTCAGCTTGGAGGAAAGTATTTTAAGGAAGCTGGTAGACTTAACAAGTCTCCACCTAAAGGAAAGCTTCTGTTGAGCACAGCAGCCCTCATGGGAGGAGTTGTAAGCTCTGTTAGATATATAACCACTCTATTTGTTTTCTTAAGGCCAGCAGACAGTAAGTGGAGTCTTGCACAGTCTGCTGTCAGAACATCCAATAAAAGAATATCTGATGGCGGCCAAGTCACGCAGTGTGCCCAAGTTAAATACTTGGGCTTAATGATGGAGAAAGCTGCTTTGGGGAGCAATCCAAAGCTCTAGCAATGTGGGGAAATGCTAACAGTTAGCAAATGGTTGCAACAATACATTTCTCTAGTTTGGACCTCACTGAGCAGGACTGATTTGCTAGACAAGGTTGCTGAAGGAGGAAGCAGCAGTGACAGCAAAAAAAGCAATTTTCACCATCACAGGGAAGCCTGGCCTGAATTCCTACCAGAACAAAGAGTACACAGAGAGAATCATTAATCCTCTCTGGTGAGACTGGACCGTGGCAAAGTAGATCTAAGCTGCTAAAGAAAGCCTGTATTTCACCAGAAATAACAGGACAGATACTAGAGGACAAGTGGATAAAAACAGTTGTGATAGGATACAGACATTTCATTATGACCTTTCCTACTTTTTTTTTTTCCCTAAGTAGCACAGCATCTTCACTATTTTTTATCTATGCTCACTTTACTATATCTACTTTTTTTCTCTGCAAATAAGGTACTTTTCTTAATCAACACTTAGCTTTTTATTTTCCCCTTTTTGGACTTTTATTCATAGGTCTGAGTAGGCATATTTGGTAGGGTTTTTTTTGTCTTTTAATGTAGGCCAAAAGCAGTCCTTTGTTTAGCCATAAGTATATTCATTTTATCTAGAAAAGTCACATTCTATGCTATGATGATATTGAGATATTTTCTTAGGGTTTTATATGCACAGTGGTTAGTTTTGAATCAAGCTGTATGATAAGACAATATTGCCTTGTAAAGAATTTTGTCATACTTAGAAGGTTTAAATAGACTGCAATCAGTAAAAATATGTTTTTGCTTTAGGTCAAATTTATGTGTTTAATGAACAATTGAAATGAGCTTTTGCATAAGGAAACATTCAATATCTAGTATATCTTGAGTGCATAAACACTCACATGCCTACACACACACATGCACACACACATATATTTGTATATACATACACACATATATACATACAAATAAATAATACCTCTTTGTCAAATTTCTTCTTATCTAGTGCATTCTTTTGTAATCTGAGATTAAAATTTTTAAAGGAAGTTGCAACTTGATCCATTATTAGAGCAGAATTTCCATCTGAGAGAGGATCATAGCTCCTTTGATTAATGAAATCTAAGTAGTTCACAGAATCAGAGGATGTTTGAGTTTGGAAAGGACCTCTGAAAATCTTCTAGTCTAACTCTGCTGCTAAAGCAGGCTCACCTAGAGCAGGTTACACAGGACTATTCCAGGTGGGTTTTGAGTATCTCCAGAGAAGGAGACACCACTGGGAGTCGGGTTCCAATCAGGAAAAACCTGTCACCTTCACAGTAACCAATAGATTCAAGGGAGTCTATTTCCATTTGCATTGAAATGTGTGACTTTTGCAGTTATTAATGACCATTTATTGCCAAGGTGGTTAGAAACTTCTTGTGTTCTGCAGTTTTAAGCACCTTGCATATTTTCTCCTGAGTTTTTCATTTTCATTCTTTTCCTGTTATGGTATTATACAGGATATACCACAGTAGTTTGCCTTCACTGACAACTCATATGAACTTTATTCTAGAAACATTAGTAGCTCCTGGAGTTTTAAGAAGCTTTGTCTTACATATTTGGTATCGGACATTATTTTCCTCAATTAATTGGTTTCTTTTCCAGAATTTCTGATTGAACCATTTGAAAATAATACTGCTGGATTTTCTTGAACACAGTGGATGCCTATCTGTTGCACATCAGTAGCCACTTAGTCATCCTTTTCTTTACTAACAATCCAGAATTAATGTTCATTTTTGAAAAAAAAAAAAAAAAAACGAAAAAGACTTTTTCATTATCACTTTTGATTGCCTATTTACCTGTTGCCCAATTACAGCACTGCATTTACTGGAGTTTTCAGTATCAGCCTGTGCCCTTGAGATTCCACTGGGCTGCTAAAGAACAGTTATGCCTTTGTAAAATAGGTATCTTAGTTAACATTAATCACCTTAGTAATTATTTGTTTATTTCTTTCTTTTACCTCAATTTCTTCAAACACAGGCATGTAAGTAACTGGAAATAACTACTGAAAAATAAACTGCAAATGTCGTTTCACTGCTGCGAATTTTTTCACTATAAGAAAGAAACTCCACTCCTTGATCTGACTCAGCAAAATCAAACTTATGTTCTTTTGCTGTAGATAAATACCCATCCTGTAGATAAATAGATTGTTTCTGTCTTTAGAGTTGTCAGCTCAGCATATTCATGAACAATAAATAGGTTTATACCTTTTAAATTAGCAGACTAACATACTCAAAGCCTGCAGCTCAGCATTCAACTTGTGTGACAGTTTTAGCCATTTTTTATGAAAGCCTTTCTATAATTATATTTTATTCTTGTGGTTTTTTTAAGAACCCATATATATATATATATATATATATATATTTACACTCCTCCCCCCAATTATTTTCTGTTTAGACTACACAGCATATAATGTTGATAATGATCTTTTTTGTTGACAACAGTATGTCTAAATTTAGCTTCAGAATTAGCAGGATAAACTTCAGCAGAAAGTCCTTGCATTAAGAATGTACATTGCCAATAATTAGTGTACTGCAACAATTAGTATATTAGTGGCCATGTGACTTGGCAGATTTATGTTCCAGTTTTATATACATGAAATCTATTGCATTTTTAATGATTTTTTTTTCTTTTTCTATCGAACAAGGGCAGTGCATCCAAAAAAGATGAAGTCAGGCTGTGTGGATAGTATAATTTCTTTACTGCCAACAGCAGTTATGTGGACCACAAAGGCTAAATTCTGTGAGTAAAACACTATTGCCATTGTGTATAAAATGAAAAACATAGAAGAAAATAATGAAAAGGCTTTCATAATACAAGTTAGGACTTTCCACTTAATTCTGTGGAATCACCATATCTTAATTTGTATTTATTAACAGATGAAACTAATGAGAACAGATTAATGTGTTTTCTCTGTTTTCTCTGGCCCCTGAACTGGACCTCTCAGATATTTAATAATATGAGAGCTCTTGCATAAATAATAATCATTTGAGTATGAAAAAGCAAAACACCTTGTTTCTTAGACATTTATATATTTGGTCTCCTACTCAATCTCTCTGACTCCTCATCTTTCACAATGTTCCCACATCTTTCCATGTCCTGCATGGCAATTCAAGGCAGCAAGAGATGGTTTAATTTTGGGTAGTCCTGACTTAAACACCAGCTGGACTAGACTGGTTAATATGGTCATGCTGGTAGGGCTGCCAATTGTTGCAGTGGAGAATATAGAGTTCTTTAGTCAATACTTGCTTTCCTCAGAGGAAACATTAGTTGCTTAATGAAAGAGGTGTTATTTGTAAAGAATAACATATGTAATCTAATATAAAAGAGCACCAGGAAATCGTCAATTATGCATGTAATACAAGGTAGTATTGATTACCACTAATAAGTGAGAGCAGCAGAACTCTCATGGACTAAATTTACTCTCTGTCTGTGATTTAAGAACAAAACAATCACATGAATAACAACATTAGATACAGAATAGAGCTGAAAGGACTTTATTCTCTCATTCATGACTCTAATAAAAGCAGCAAAGTAAAAGCTTTTGCATAGAAAAGAATTTCAGTGGTGAAATTACAGTAAGAAAATACTTCTTGACTTCCTGTATGAAATATCTACTGTGATCTAATGATAAATTCTTGCTAAAAATTGAACTTTGCTTACTATTACCTATTTTGGTAAAAGATATAGTACAACTGGTGTTTTATTATTATATTGGCTTTGACCCAACTGAACACAACAGTAATTCCAATGATGCAATTATCTATCAGGCCTTTTTTGAAAAAAGAAGCAACCAGCAATCAAACAAATCATTGCAGGGATACCTGCTTCCTTCAAGGCTTAGTATGGTAACTTTGCATAAATATTCAACTCTCATGTTACAGGTATTTCCACAGAATTGAATGCTAATCAAAGCTGGATGAAGCAGGACACTGTAGATTTGTTAGAGCCTGTAATGAATGTGTGTCCTTCATGCATGTGTGGCATATGTGTCCCCACTATTTAATTGTATCCAACCAGCAGTACAATTTGACCATTTTGTTGTTACCCAAGAATATATATGGGAAAGTCTCAACATGAGAAACGACAGCCCACATGAAGCTGGCACGTGACATCTATCCTAGCTAGAGCTGGCTGTGCTGGAAAGCCTCAGAGCAGCAGAGGTGGGTGCAGCTCAGAGAAGGAGCCAGGGACGTGCACCCCACCTGTGAGCATTTCCCCATGGAGCTCCTTGCAGGAACATTCCACAGGAACTGCTCCGTGCCAGTGGTGTGGGAGGGTGTAATTACAGCAAGGGATTGTGAGGCCACTGTGGCTGTCACTGAGGAATAGTAAAAGAGCATGGCATTTGGGACTTCAGTGATCTGAACCTGTCTGAAACTGATACAGACAGATAAATAGCAAATACTGCAGATAGATAAATAATGAGTATGTTTACTCTGAGCAATAAGAAAGGAACAGTACAGATGAGGAGGATTCAAGTACTGTGGCTTATACTTTGATGGTGCATTTTCAGTGATTTTCATCTACTTTAGCTGAGTTTTCTAAAACAAGCTGTATGGGTGTCGTTGTTGAGGCGGTCATGACGCAAAGCAGAGACATCAAGCAGTTTTCTGATGGCAACTCTTTATTATGGAAAATGTCTGACCTTTTATACACTTTCTAATTGTTTATACTTCTTCTACTCTAAGTATTGGCCACAATAATTCAACATAACACCATTGGTGAAAAGTAACAGTGACTTCAGCTAAAACTTTTTTGTCTAGCTGCAAAGTTCCCTCCTTATCTTTCTTCAATTCCTCTCTTCTCTTGGTCTCCTTGGTAACAGCCTTGGAGAGAGCTCCTTATCAGCTTCTTGCTTCTCAGCTTCTTCTCGCTCCTTTGGCTAACAGGCCTGCTGTTAGCCCCTTCCACATATAAGCATATTTTTGTGTGTATTTTACATTTTTGCATATATTTGATGTGCCATATATATATATATATATATATATATATATATATATCTTTGAAGATATTTCAAGTAAGAGGGTATTTAAAATAGAGTTTATCAATTTGTATTTGGAATTCTAAGTTATAGTGCCAGTTTAGGCTTATGAATTACACTTTTGTATGAATCAATTTTTGTAACAATGCGACTTGTTTTCACAAGGCAAAGAGAACAATAATGTTCTTTAACTTTTGTCATGTCCATAATAATTAGAAAAAAGAATAATAGAATAATATTTCATTCAATAATGAAATAAGTTAAATAGTAGCTTAATTTTTTATACATAATAATAACTGTCAGTGTTGGATATTCATTAGAAACAGATCATTTGGTGTACAGATATTAATTTAAACTAATGCTACCTTTAACCTCAGTTGTACCTGACAAAGACAGCATGCATTGATTCATTAAATTGTGAAAACATTATTAAATTTCTAATAACAATGTAATAATAATTACAATAATAGTAATAATGCAATACTACTATTATTTCTACTACGAATAATGTAATAGTAAAAATAATTTTTCTGCTCCAGTAACCTATTTGACAGTACCAAATTACTAGTAAATCCTCAAAACAGACACCATTAAAACAAAAAGGATCTGTTTATTTGGTAGAGAATTTAACTTCCTTCATTTTTTTAAAGAGGCTCCATCTAGACTAGGACATATTGTTGTCACTTATCAGACCTAATTTGATTGAGAAAGAAGAATGTGATAGAATTTTTCTGCTTCCTGTGATCAAAAAGTCTTTTTAGTTCTAGCATAGGAATATCTATATGCTGCTACTTCATACATGGCAGACAACCTCTTAGGGATTCATGGAAGCTGTTTCTTTTTTCCCCATATTTGAAACTTTTCTTTTGAAAGCTAATTTGCATTTTAGTATTATAGGGTTTTTTTCCATTTTCTGTCTAGTCATTGCTTTACCACTTGTTAATATAATCTATAGGTTTGGTTGTTTTTCTTTTAAGTAATAAACTGGACAGTAGAAACAGCAGAAACTCTGTTTACAAGGGAATTGTAGATACACATATTAGAACTAAACTATTTAGTGACGGCTCATAAGTCCTCCCTGGCACTTATGGCACTTACAGCATAAATTAATATCTGAGAGGGGCTTCTTCTCTCTACTGCCTATTGAGGCTTCTTTTTTTGTTTGTTTTGTTTGTTTGTTTGTTTGTTTGTTTTTTGAGGTTTAGAAAGTCAGGACTTTGTGTATATTACTCAGGCTAAGTCCTCTGCTCCCTAATTATCTCTTATATTTCTAGCATTGCACAATAAATATTTACATCTGTGAGTAATTACATCGATTTCAGGCTATTCCTAGTAATTTAATATGAAGTATATGGGAAGAGAGCAGAAATCTCATTTTGAATTCAATAAGGGCTTAAACCATCTTCATAAAGCCTGAGACATTTACATGTGCAAAGATACCCTATGAAATGGTTAAGGATTGTGAAACCTGATTCCTAGAGTTGGAGCTACCTCTAGTAGTCACTTTTCGTAAAGTAATTTTTTACAGGTTTCCAGTTCATTTGTATGCACTCATGCATGGCTTTATGCACTCATGCATGGTTTTCTGACTTCTGTTGCTCTTCTGACTCTTCCTGATGCCTTTGAACATAGAAACATGAACATTCCATACAAACTGTGGAAATATTCCACTATGACCACTTATCTGAAGCTTGCTCAAATGATTACCTTTCTTTTTCCTCTAGTGTTTTTGACATTTTATTGGTTTCCTGTCCAATTCCTGCCTTCCAGGCAATACAACTACTTTATATGACATCAGATGTAGCCAGGTTATTCAATCATGTGTGCTATGTATAGAATTTGATTAAGTTGCCCAGGATTTTCAAAAGCGAACTTGACAGCAACTTTTGGCCCCATAGCCATCACACACTTTCCAGAATAAATTCTCAAAGCAACAGGATAGAAACTGGGGAATTTTAGTGTGGTCCAAGGCAACGAGGGAAAAAAGGGATGTAGTAAAAAAGAGCATGCATCTTCTTCTTTGTACCTAATAAGACCTAATAATTTAGGTCTTACTGAAGGTTTCATGGAAACATAGCTTTTTTTTTTTTTTTTTTTTTTTTAATTTCCTGAACTGTTAATTAAGCTCCTCTTAATCTAACATGCTGTCTATTTTCTGCATATTCTCTTCCAGTCATGCATGACAACTTTGGAAAGGGTTTTTAATGCTAGAACTTTTAAAGGCTTCTTCTTATTTATTTATTTATTATTATTTATTAAAGGCTTGTCATTGATTTTTGGGACCAAGTTTTGCTGTTAAAGAAACTTCTTCAGAATTCTGTCCCTAGCATATAACTTCTGTATATTTATAGGTATCCCACTTATTTGAATGGACTATCAGAAGCAATGAGTTACCACAAGTTAGTTTCTTCATGTAAAAATTAAGTATTTTTCTTTCAAATTTCAGGTGGACTTGAGATAATAGTTCTCCATTAAACTCATGCTTTCCTTTGTATCATTTCCAGGTTTACATTTGCAGCATGTGT
This sequence comes from Vidua macroura, assembly GCF_024509145.1. Classification (NCBI taxonomy): domain Eukaryota; kingdom Metazoa; phylum Chordata; class Aves; order Passeriformes; family Viduidae; genus Vidua; species Vidua macroura. Next base: position 22,074,762 of record NC_071572.1, read on the forward strand.
GTAAGCAATGGAACAAGCAGAACCTGTATATATGCTTATGGTCTGTCATTCTAGCAATGTTTTTAGAACACATATGACAGTCACCCTAAAAGGTCTTACAGCAAAGCTCACATTATATTTCATCATATTGAGAGTAAAGCAAGGATTAAATAACCTGTTTCCCTTAGCTACCTGTTGGCCCTTTTAGAACTTTTAGGATCCACAAGCACACATTTATGTGCACATACAATCGAATCCATTCCAGAAAAGAGCAGATACTAAATATAATCAGGGTTGAGAAGGCAAGTTGTTAATGTGCTATTTTTTTCCTTTTCTAGTTCATTTTTCCTAAGCTGCTAGAGGCCTACATTTTCCCCAATACTGCCTTGTTTCAGCAAATGGATCAACAAAATAGTTATCATCTCACTCCATCTACACAAAATAATAATGGTATTTTGTGTGGAAACAAGACATATTGTTTCATAAAGCTATTGAATGTAATCTCTGCCTATGTTAAAGTCAGTGGTTGCTTTTGCTGCTTATATGAAGATGCATTTCTACAAGGGCAATAAACAGTAAGATTGTTATGTTTTAAATAGGGGTTAGGACTTCAGTATAACAGCAGTGAAAATAATGACAAAGTAATGATTTAAGATAAATCATGGTGTAAAGCGTGTATCTACAGCATTCAAGATAGTAAATCATGTTGCACAAAAAATATGTAGTGGGCTCAAAACTACATGAGACTGGAACTTTTAAAGGCATTATTAGATTCCACATGGACCTGCTCAACTATTCAGGTACTTCAGTTTCAATTAAATAAGACTTTGAGGTTAGTTTGCAAATACATGTATGTGACTATAAACAAATATATGTAACGCTGTGTATCAGTAAAAAAAAAAACAAAAAAAACCAAAAAAACAAACAAACAAACAAAAAAAACATACTTATCTGCTTACAAATTATTTTTTTATGCCCGGGTGCATCATTTTGCCAAAGATTTCTCTCACATGTGACAAAACTGCTGAAGTTTTCATTCTGCTGAAATACTCCACTTATTCCTTAATAGTAGAAGCCTGATTATTTTAACTTAGCTTGTCATGTTGTGAATCCTTGCTCCTTGGGTGCAGGAAGAACATAGTGCTTGTCACTAAGGTGGTAGAAAATTACAGAATAAATTGTCTTACTGATTATAATGAAATGTAGATGGCTTATTTAGCATAAGCCTTAGAGCGAGTTCATCCATAAACCTAAACTTTTCCCTTAAAGGCTTTACATAATCTGCAAATGAAGCTTTTTCAGTTTACTTAATGTTTATGGGATTTTGACCTGATTCAGAGTTGCTTAGGAACATTCTTGCTTTAGAAAAAATGAGCCTTTGCTGGCTACAATGATATGAATATTTATTTATGGCTATATTGTGCCTTGGGCAAAACCTGGAGTGAAAGCTGATTCATAATTAGCATTGTTCCAGAAGGAGCCCTGGAAGATATAGTGCCTTAGGAACAACCTTCAAGCTCAGTCTCCTTTTTCTTCACTTCCTGCTTCAGGGATTCAGTTATTTTAACACAGCAGCATTTAAAATTGAATGCTGCTCAAACACAGCATCATTATATTCTCCATGTAAACCTACCTGTATTAATACAATCACTCTGCCTACACCACCGTATTTACATTGTTTTTGTTTTTGTTTTCCTTTAGAATGGGTCATTTAAGATTGTAATGCTTTACTCTTATTCCACTTGCAGTAAAACTGCCTCTAGTTTGACCTGATTTCAGAGAGGCCATATGTCTGATACATGTATAGACTTTTCTGAAGTATCGGCATCAATATTCCATTCCAGAAATGTCTTTCTCTTCTGTCATTTATAGTTAATCACTTTGACTGTGTTGTGATCTGATTCCAAGCGCTTCATTAGTATTATTTTACTATAGGGAAATTTGATTTGTCTTGTCATTAAAGGTGAAAGACTAGGTAGAATATGAAAATAAGTGAGATTAAATGCTTCTTTTGCAATTTGGAGTCACATATTTATGAGAAACAGTTGTATTGAGTGCCTTCATTGACATCTGCTGCTTTACCAATTGTGGTTCCTGCTTCCTGATGGCATAATACCACTCTGCATTCTAACTTCACTCTTAGAGATTAAATTAGTGTTTATCTCTCTCCAGTAAATTCTTAATCCTTCATTCTCTGCCAGTCACTTCTCACCTGCTTAAGTATTTCAGAGGAGTGGATGAATCCTCTTCTTACTGCAGCTGTGCCAGCAAAGAAAGTCACTGCTTGCCACCCTTCAGTACAGCAATTTCTGCCTCTGTTTGTGAAGCTAGTCAAATGATTGTCTCCTAACCTATTTCAGTCAGAGTGCTTTAGCTTTATCAGTTTAAAGTCATTCTTTGTTAACTTGACACATTTTTGTCTGAGATGAGCTCTGAAGAAATCACATGTGCAGTTGAATTAGCTTCTAGCAAGACAGTTATAAGCAGATGACAGAAAGGGTGGGATTTAGTCAAGAAATAGTAAATGCTTTCATGACTATAACTGCCAATGAAAGAGAATGCATCTTCACATCTAAATTGAAGACCAACCTTAAAATATTCCATTTACATTCAGTTCTTTGAAAGAAATTGATATTATCTGGTTTTGTGTACATGTGTGTTTGAGCAAGCTGTGTGTGCAGGATGGAGAGCAGAGTGGAAAATCACCAGGACTCTGTATATACCTATTGCAAAGATAGACAGAATGGAAGCAATGTTAATTGAACATAAAAACAACAGTGAAAATGCAAAGTTTCCAGTAGACATAATTTGACATGATTTATGCTCAGATCTTACAGGAGAAAAAGCAGCAGTATAGCATATGACATCATACTCTCCTTGCCAGTTTTTTTGCATCCTATGCTCAAGGCTATTTCTCCATCTAAACATAAATATTAAGGAGTTTAGGATTAATAAAAAAAAAAAAAATTAGTGGTTTTCTGAGTATGCTGTAAGTATGCTGATTATCTTTCCTATGTATAAGCATTTAGAAAATAGAGTGTTTTCCAGGGGATAGTGTAAAAAAACAAGTAGGAAATAACAAACTTACTGTGGCCTATGACAAGGAAAATCTTCAACCATGCATTTAAATATCTATCATATTTTCAAAATGAAAATACTAGTAAAAATTTCCCATACTGATATTCTGATGCTTCTGCTCAAGCTTTAAGGAGTAGCATTAAGGCTAGACTAAGAAAAGAAAGGAAGGAATAAGGTGAGACAAAGATTAGACTTGTTTGGCATTTGTCTTAAATAATTAGGCAAATTATTACGGTTGGTATGCAATATTTGGCTCTAATCACAGTTGCATTTGCTGTTCCAGCTATTTGAATATTCTTCTGGGCACCTGCTCCACCATCAACCACAGTTTAGCTGCTGCATGTGCATTGCAGACACTGGCAATGACACTGTTCTGATACCTTCAGCAGCCTGGTTCTGCATAGAAATTGTTGCTAAAAAGTAAGCTGAAGCCTGGTTTGGGGTAGCACAAGAGCACAGCATTCATACAATGTAGGAAAAGCTTACCCTTAAGTCCTGCCTTGAAGTTCAACTTACCACATTCCATAAAAAAACCAAAAAAAGGGAGCCCTTTCCCCTCCGCAAATGCACAACCCCCGACTGAACACTTGGATGTATTTTATATTTAAAGAAGAAATATGCTTATAGTGATCCATCTGGTATTTCTCCCTTGATTTACTTGCTCCTAAGTTTACTATATAATATATTCATGTGGGTGGCTTTTCTTATCATCATCAGACCAAGCCTTCCTGCATGTTTTACACATTTGTCTTATATTTAGGATGCTTTTTAGTTCTGCTTTCCTTCCTGCATTTTCTTAAACCAAGAACATTTCTATTCATAACCAACCATAAACACCACAGAAATACAATAATTTTGATTAACTCAAGCAAACCTCTCTTGGCCATGGTGATCATGTGAACAGGCTGAAAAAGTGCTGACTGAATGCGATGTGTGCATTGCATTGCGACGGGTTACATCACTAGTCCTAACATGATGTAACCCAACGCAGCATGATGTAAGCGTCGTGATACATTGGAGATTTAAAGAAACATCAGCATTCTCTTCTCTCCCTCTTCTCATTTCCAAGAATGTACTGTCATTCATGGTCTAGCAGTTAATAACCAATCCCTCTTGTGAGTCTGTGAATTCGCATGTCTTATTCTTATTCATTCTTATTCTTATTCTTATTCTTATTCTTATTCTTATTCTTATTCTTCTAATTCTAAATCTTATCCTTAGTTATAATAATATTTTCCCTTCTAATTATGAGCAATGCAGCCTCAATCCTTAAAAGAGATGTTTTTTTTAATTCTATGTGTATATATAGGTACAGTTGCTTTCTGTCAGTTATCATAGATTTCTGATGAAAATTTAAAAGAAAAGTAGTCCAGCTGTGTTTAAAATGTTTCACAGGTCTGAAGGGTAAATATTATTTATTCCAATTTTAAAATTGTGTAGCCAAACCATAGGTTGAAACACCTTTGATTTGTATTGCCAATTGCATGTGGGAAGCTGTGCCAGGCTCATGGCTTTTTAAAAAAAATTATTTCTCTTAAAACTTGGTACATTTTTTGCAACATCACTACAGCTCTGAATCAGTTCAGCCTTCTTCTGTGTGGATGTTAGGGTGATTTGTCTTGTGACAACGGCTTCCTATTGCCATTGCTGCTTTCAGGACAGACTTTTGTATGTTCCTTTTATTAGTGTCCATTCTGAAACTAAGTTAGCAGGCACATATACTGTAAATTTTAATTAACCTTAGAAATGGAAATGCAATTCTTTTATGCACTTGTGTACAAGTAGTTGTGTGATTGGCTTTGATGCTTTGAGAAAGTCTATTTTAAGAAAAATATGAAGCATGTGTAATTTTCTAAGGGTGAAGAGGGGCCCCCATTTTATCCCCTAACAGAGTATTCCTTTTATGACCATAAAGACGAACCAAGTATGATCAAATAATATAGCAAACTTTAAAGGCTGAATAAAATCAACAAGAATGAAACCAACTCTTTTGGAAGCTTAATTCTAGGATTCTCTGACCCCTTTGTGAGAACTAGGGACAGTAACTAGTCCTTCTTTGATACTAATATCAATTTAGCATGTGCTTTTGATCCTAATATCAATTTAGCATTTCACTGCTACTACATCTTAAATAATTTTGTTGTTATAAAAGTCAATTTTCTCCACAACACCATTAAAAACTGAGGTTGAGAGTGTTTTAGGACCACACAAAATATTTTTATTGTACTCCTTTCTTTCAAACTGTCAGTCCTCTCATGCATCAGAGTAAGGAATCCTGATGGTGCAAGGGACTTCTGTATGAACTGAACTTCACTGTGATTTCTTGCCAGAAGGTGTGGTGATTGATCTATGCCATGAAACACACAATTCACCATCTCTGCCCCATAACTTTTATTGTGAACACAAATCAGTCCCACTTATCTCAGTTAAATTAGACATAAGTGTGTGTTTTGCCTTTTTTTGAGTTGTTGGTGACAGCTATATGGTGTAATATACTTAAATGCTAATAATAGTACCAAATGCTAATTAATATTTGGTATTTTATTGCATTATGTCTTTGTCACTTTTTTAAAGCATTTATTGGTTTTGAGTTGTTAACAATTAATAGCTTTTAAATATATTCAATTCTTTAAAGGAATTCAACACTGTTTTCACAGAAAAGTTGGCTTACTTCATACATGAGCTCTGTAAAGGAACAATTCAACAATCTTATAATTCTTGTTATTTTTTCTGATCTCTGGATGTAATTGAGGGCTCTAACAGAATCTCTTTGCATACAAAGTAATTTTTGTCTTCCAGAAATAGAGTACTGATAGAAGACTTTCTGCTCTATGCTGTGTAAAAAAGAATCTGGATATAAATGTATCATTCCTGATAAAACCTGCTATGCCTGGTTATTATACGTTGATGGACAATATTTCTGTATTTTCAGAATAATTTCATGCTGTGCTTTATATTCTGGGTGTTGCATATGACAATTTTTTTAAGGTTCTTATGGCTATGACTAGAGTAATGCCCAAACCTTTTTCTCTGGAAGTTATGGATAATTTGGAATCTAACAGTCATGTATCTGGCTCCAGTTATTGCTTACACTGTACATGACTATTAGTTTTTAAACATACTACTTTAGAAGTACTTTAGAAGTACTACTTATACTTCTTTATAAGTATGTCTTATACTACTTTAGAAGTACTACTACTTTAGAAGTATGTCCATACTACTTTAGAAGTATTTCCAGCTCTGTGCTGTTTACTTTTTATTCAGAAAGAAAAAAAGAGAAAGTACGCCTTGTATGCAATTGTCTCAAACTGGGGCAGGCATTGCTTATCTCCACAGACTGCAGAGTGAATAGCTCATATTTCACAGGCATGTAGATGTTTCTGCAACTTAAGTTAAAAAACATAGCTCCTTAAGTTTAAAAAACATAGCTCCCACATTTTCCTAGATTTATAAATTATCTTTGAATATATTAATATTTTTTTCTAGCCTTGGCTCATGTAGCTTCTGTGCCTGGAAAATTGTACAATATGATAATTCATCCTCTTTTCCAGATCATTAACAGAATATTAAACAACCTCAGACTAATATACAGAATATTTTACTAGACCATTAGTCTTTTGCTAGCTTGAAAATTGACCTCTGGTTACAATATAACAAACCCTGTGTATTTTGTTTTTAATGCATGACATTACATCTTTCTCTGTAAATAATTATGTTCTCAATATCTCACGGAAAACATTTTAGGAAAGGTTGTTTTTTTTTTTTTTTTTAAATCCAAATAAATTTTATCAACTTCTTTTTTTTTTTAATCAAGATTTCTAGCAGATAAAAGAGTGATACTTGTTCTTTAAAGAGAGCGATGGATTATTTTCTGTGTATGTATATAAATGCTCTATGATGCTTCTAATGAATGTTTTCCTTACGCTACATAACTTTTTCTTTGATTTTAATATGTATATTATATAGTCTTACTAATCTCTTTTAGTAATTTATTTTAATTAGACATTGAAGCATTTCACTGGCAAATCAAGAATTTTATTCTCAACCCCTTTTTGGGAATAACATACTGTTTTGTACTTAATGCATCTAGGGATATAGGTGGTAGTAATTATTCTTCTGACAGTTCAGTTTATCAAAATATGGCTTGTTTAACTCTTTTATACATCTTTAATTCCTGACTACTCTAAGAGAAATGCATATTGTCTTGTTGCTTCTTGTAAAACTAGACACCTAGAGAAGAAAAAGAGAGTAGAACAAGGTGATATTAACAAAAATTGAGTTAAGAATTGAGTTAAACTGCAATAGCATTCAATTATTACTGAATGCTGAAAGATGGAGAATAACTGAAGAGAGGATGAGATTGAATTAATTTTGATATTCTAGGGTGTTGTCATGGTAAACCCCAGCCAGCTCACTCACATGTTCACTCCTTCCTCCTGCAGTGGGATGGAGGATTGTATCGAAAGGGTAAAAGTAAGAAAATTCATGGGTTGAGATAAAGAGTTTAATAGATAAACTAAAAGCTGTGCACACAGGCAAAGCAAAACAAGGGATTCATTCACTGCTTCCCATGTGCAGGCAGTTGTTCAGCCATCTCCAGGAAAGCTGGGATCTATCACGTGTAATAGCGCCTTTGGAAGACAAATGTCACCGCTGACCATCCCCCTGCCTTCCTCCTTCATGCCCTGCTTTATATGCTGAGTATGAAGCCATATTGTGTGGCATATCCTTTGGGTCAGGTGGGGTCTTCTGTCCCTCGCTGTGTCTCCTCCCAGCTCCTTGGGAGGAGCCCATGCCGGCCCCCACGCTGGTGGAGTAGGGTGGGGCGAGAGGCAGAAAAGCCCTTGACCATGCAAGCTCTGCTCAGCAATAGCTCAAACATCCCTGCCTTACCAGCACTGTTTCCTGCACAAATCCAAAACATAACCCATGCAAGCTACTGGAAAGAAAATGATCTCTACCCCAACCAAAAGAAGCAGAGGTAGTAAAGTAGATATTGTGGATAGTTAATCATGATCAAATTAAAACATAATGACATAAAAAATGAGGGAGAAGAAGAATCAAAGTCGTGTAAGGAAAAGATAAGAACATCACTTTAGAAACCTTAACCACTATAAAGAAAAAGAATGGTGTCAGAGGATGCAAAAACACGCAAAGGAAAGAAGGAAGAGTTGGAAGAAAATAACTTGTCAGCGGATGTTTTTTTCTTGGTGTGAAAATCTGAGAGCTACTCCTGAAAGGGGGAACAGTATCAATTTCTTTAATGCTCTTGTTTGTACCCTACTGCTGATATTAATGAATTTGAAATATATTTTCAAAGGCAAGAGTCTGAATCACAAATTAAGGGTTGTTACTGGAATTGCTGCTTTTTACAAAAATCTGTAATAAGCTTCCAAGGGAAATTTATGTAGAGACCTGTGAAATGAGATACTAAAATGAAATGTGGTAAAGTCAATATGGGACAGAGAAGGGCAGTGCACTTTGATCATGAGGAAAATTATATCACCAGAGTTAAAATATGGATGACAGCAAGGGTTTATTTTGAAATGCTAAAATGTAAAACGTTGTTTGCACAGAACTCTATATGCAATTTTGCAGAATGTTCCATAATGTTGCAAGAATTATTAAACTTGTTCCAAACCTATTGTGTCATAGATGTTAGAAAGCATGCAAAATAAAACCACAGCCCTCAGTAATAGTGAACATGCTTGGTTTTATGCAACCAAGATTTAGATTGGCTTTCTGGGCGCAAGCTCACACTGACATCTCATGTCCAATTTTTTCACCCTTCAGTATTCCAAAGTCTTTCTCTGCAGGGCTGCTTCTCAATCCAGTCTCCGACAGTCTCTACTGATGCTGGAATGTCCAGAACCAGGTGCAGAACCTTGCACTTCGCCTTGTTGAATTTCATCAGGATCACACTGGCTGACTGTTCAAGCCTGCCAAGGTCCCTCTGACTGGCAGCCCTTCTCTTCCATGTGTCAGCTGTACCACACAGCTTGGTGCTGTCCGCAAACTTACTGATGGTGCACTCAATCCCACTGTGTCGTTGATAGTACTGGTACCAATACAGACCCTTGAGGGACACCAGTGGTTACTGGTTTCCACCTGGACTATTAGCTGTTGACTATTTTTTTAGCAGCCATGGTGTCAGTTCCTAATCCATCTAAATAGTCCTTCCCTCAAATGTTTATCTCCCCAGTTTATCAGCAAGACTGTTGTAGGGAACCACACAAGAGACCTTGTATCTCTTTTGCAGAGAGAGATGATGTCCATAGCTTTTCCCTTATCCTATAATAATCATGGAATGACACTGGATTAGTCAGGCATAATGTACTGATGATTTTCTTTTCCTTTCTCCACTTTCTATGGCCAATTTTATCAGGGTTTACTGGTAAGAAGTAGGAAATTACCCATAGTGAAGCCTGAAAAGCAAAACAGAGTGCAAAAGACATTCTCAGATTTTTCCTCTGTTGCTAAAGGATCCACACATGAAAGCCTAAAAAGAGTGTGAGAACTTGGCAAATGTCAAACAGACACACACATACAACCACATACACATACAGGGAACTAATGGAATTTGCCTTTTGGCAGCTGTCCACCTGAGGAACAACTACTACAAAAATCACCTTTCACCTGGTACTTTTGTTCCTTTCAAATTATGACTCAGGAGAAAAACAGTTGGCAGAGACTGAGTGTTCTTTAGAGGGGAGGGGAGAGTTTCAAGGCACAGGTAAGTTCATCTGCTACACCACGTGGTGTTTGTCAGGAGGCTTTGACATTGGAGAGGAGGTTGGTTAGTGCCAAGAGGAAACCCTGACAGATTTGATCACAGCAATCTGTTTTTGCTGTGTTTTTACATCTGACACCTTCTTCTTGTTGCCATTATTGGTAGGAAAGTTGGCTGTGGTGCCAGTTCTGGTTTGTTCATATAAGTGTATTGCAGTCCTGGTGTGACAGAGTAACAACAGCATACAGGCAGGTATAATTTGGACAGATGTACCAATTTTACCTTCAGAAAACCTCGTTAAATCCCTTTGTCAGTAACCTTTAACAGAGGTAAGCTCTGTGGTTTATTTTCCCGAGCAAAACTGCCAATTATAGTTAATTTCCTCAAAGAGATGGTAGGTGTTTTAAATTGTAAATTGCACTGATTGAGAAAAGGAGACATTCACTCCTCTTCTTCAGCTGAATACAAATACACAACAATTTTTTTTTCTGTAGGACTTGAAGGTACATATGACAACAAATAGCATCAGCACATCTACAATAATATTGCTTAAATAAATCAAAAGGAGAGAAACTTTACCTGTTCCTTTTCACAAGAACTACTTGTATTTAGTCAAAGATGACTGCAATTCAATTTCTCAAAATTAGTTGCATATATAAGCTGTATTATTTCACATTTAATTCTATGTAGTTCACATATAATTCTTATAAAATGCAAAATTTAACTTGCCTTTCTTCAGATGGAATAGAAAATCTTATTATACAATATTAATATTATATCATTCCATTATCTTGTATTGTATCAAATGGCACTTACCATGTAGTATTTATGTCAAAAAGGATTTTTTATTACTTGCTTCTAATTTCCTACATCTGTCAGATAATTGTAATTGACAAGCCACTGTTACTCCTTTCTAAATTTTGAATAAAGCATGAGCCCCAACACTGAAAGTACAAAATGTGCATTATACCTGGAACATTGCAAAATGGAAAGCCAAAATGAGATACTGGAGTTCTCATCCAGTTTGTTCAATAGACAAAAGGTTTTTCCACCAGCACAGATATATAATGCACAAATTATTCAAAACCAACTGATATTTTCAAATAATGGAGTTTTGATGGATCAGGTACTAGTGAGATCAATGCTGTGTTACTGATTTTTGAGTTTAAATCACGATTCTGATGACCAGTTTTGAAGTTAGCTTAATATAATTAATAATTATATAGCATGCATGAATGAAAATAGTCTGTGTTCTTTAATATTATAGATAAAATATCACAGCTTCATAATATACCCAAAACTAATGCTTGAAAGCAGTTAAACTGTAAATAATACAGAATGCTACAGGTTTTGTCTCTGCTTTTCCCTTCCTCATCCCTCTTCCCTAAAATCTCTCTCTGAAAACAAAGAAATCATATCAAGTTGATATTGGTATATATATGAAAAAGGTATTGCCAGTTCTTTGGGGTAAGGACACTAATTTATGTTTTGAAAAGTCATATACATTTTCAGTACTGAGTAATAATGACTAAAATATTTACATGAACTTAATATTCAAGGTTCTATCTTTTCCTACACATCTGTTATTCAATTCTAGGGAAACCATAATATTTTGGGAAGTATTAGAATAATTAAATATTCATATTTCACATTGTAAAGCTCTTCATTATCTAAAGCTTAGGTATGATTTTCCCAGAAATAGCTATAGCATATTCTATTCAGTCTTTTAAATTTATACTCTTCTTATTAGCAACTTAGTTATTTGGTAATCTAATTGTTTAGCTGGTTTGGTATTATTAATCCCAGTAAGATTTACTGCATTATTGTTTGTAGATGAAGATGTCATTAAAATGTAGTAGAGAAAAAAACCTGAAAACATGGCTGTATGCCAAAATCCAACAAAACCAACTTACCAAAAAAAACCCAAAATCCAAAAAAGCTTTTATCTCCATTGGATGTCTCATATGGACCTTCTATTTACCTGTAATTAACACTCTCAAGACTTCCAAATAAAAACTAGGGGTCAAAGATCCAGAAAACATCAAAATATGGTGCCAGACTACTATCTATCACAATGGGATAAAATTACAGTTTAACAGGATCTACTGGCATAACACACACAATTACTTTCTGAATTCTCCAAAGGCAACCATAAATTGAACTAGTCTTCAAAATTAAGAATTAAATAGCTGAGTCAATTAATTAGATGCATTCTTAAGATTTGATTATTCAGTTCACAGCTTCCAGTGGTGCCTACAAATGCCCATAGGGAGAATTTGCACAAACAACTTCACCAAATGCAGAGTGTGTTCTTATGGTATTCAGTTGTCTGCAGAGAGGGTTCATTCACAGTCATTTGAAATGGCAGATAGGAACTTCTCTTAAGCGTATTTGAAAGCAATCACCCTTTAGTAATAGGTAGCATTAAGTCAATATTAGTGAATTCTTTCTGCACATTCCACTTGTCTACATTAAGTAGAATGTAGTTGCATCTAGGCTTGGGAATTTTGACTAATAATAAATGTTAAATTATTTTCTAGTTTAGAAGTTGTCTACATTATTGGCAACTCAATTGTAGTGTACTCATCATGCCAACAACTTTTTCCACTCTGCAGCTAATTGCACTCAGCTCTTGTCTTACTCTCACTGACTTGACAGAGCAGTATTAATATACTCTGAACAAACTTTACAGTGGTATTTAGAGATCCTACCAGTATTTAGAGATCCTCCCATGCTCCTCTGGCTTCTTGTGCACCAGCAGAGCATGGGAAACTGAGCAGTCCTTGAATTAGGGCAAGCATTACTCAGTAACAAATAAAAACATTAATGTGTTATCAACATAATTCTCATACTAAATTCAAAATACCACACTGTACAAGTTACTATGAAGAAAATTAATTTTATCCCAGCTGAATCTAGGACACAGCTTTACTACATTCACACTTTCACAAGTGCATCACTTCAGCAGAGAAATGTCAGCTATTTGAGGTCACTGCTATGCTTTCATACTGACAGTGTTTCAGCTGATGCACAGAAAAATATGTACTTCTTTCAGAATTAATTTAACTATATGATAGTTTTATAGTTTTAATTAGTCTTTCATTATTGAATTGGTAAGCATTGCAGGCTTAGTCCAGTTTTCCATCAAATAAAGCAGATTGCATGACAAAAACCCTTATAAAAACTATTAATGAATTGATGTGGTTACCTCATTTCTATTTTAGTTACTCCTCTAAAATAATAATATTTTTACTAATACTAATATGAATGAAAACAATATGTTAAATGTTAATTCAATAGCTTTAAAATTATTATTCTTAGTAATTTTTATTCAGAGCAATTTTAGGAGGTATGAAGTGTGCTAAAATGAATTAACAGGGTCAAAATATAAAATTTAGTCTTTTTATAAATTCTTTTCCAGCATTAATAAATACAATCTAAGTAAATGCAAATATTTTCAGAAAAAGAAATAACATTTAGGTGTGTTTCTTTCAGTAATCATACTGAATCATTCAGTAATCATACACTGACTATAAGTGTCAGTGTTTATCTTCATCACAGACCCATTTTTAACAATCTTCTTAAAATACATTGCTCACTTTCCAAAAATGAAATATATAGGAAAACATAGTACTATAGTGAAAAAACCTCTTTATGTAATTGAAACCTATAGGCAACATAGAGTACAGAGTTAAGGTAATAAAACAATCCCATATTTTTTATGCAACGTCTTTTTCAACCTCAGAATTTTTATTTTTAAACAGATTTTTTTATTTGTTCTCTGAAACTTTTTGAAAAAGCTTGTGAAACAGCATTTTCTTTTTTATTTAATCCTCGCTAATGCATGGAACACAAAACTGTAGGGATTTCAGCTGATCTTCCTTACAGTCCATCCAATTATGGATATCAAACACAAATGTCCTTTAATCCCCTTTTCTTGAAAAGGAACATTTCCTGGATATACACCAACATCTATGTGTTTTCTCTGGAATCCCAATAATTTTTTTGTGTGTTGAAGCTGGAGTGATTAAGTACGTGAATTAAATGATATTGCACGTTCCTTAGTTAAATGTTGCTGCTTTACAGAGCTAGCACTTACAACCCAAATGGTTTTGTATTGTTGTTATTAATGGCATTAGAATAATGGCTACTTTAATCGTGTGTCTTCTGCTATTCAGTGATAATATAGGAATTAAAACAAAACTAAACACATTTCATTCAGACACATTTAAGCAAATTTCTGAGCTTTCATTGAATTTCACATTGAAAACTACCTAGAACAGTAGGAATATAAGTCTTCATATTGTTAAGGAAAGAGATGGAAGGCATCTAATTTATGGCTAAAGACTGCACTGATATGGGTGTTTGCTGGAGTTATGCACATTGTTGTTGTTCATTATAACTTAATTTAAACATGATTAGGGAAGGGAGTACCAGAAGATAAAACTGGTTTCTTTCTGGAAGCTGATTATCTGTATAGAGCTTTGTCATGTGCATTTATGTGTACGTATTTGCTTACATGTGTACACCCACACACAGTTAGGCACATATGTTTCAATTATTCTGTAAAGAGTTAAGAATAATAGTTATTTAAATCTAGGCAATATGAATATATTTTTCTTTCTCTGATTAAATGAATAGACTTCCAAACAACAGGTATATAGATATATTGCCTGCCTTTATGATCTTTCCTAATGTAGGGCATCCACAGTCATTTCTATGTCACTTTAACAAGCTGAAATTCTAGATAATAATTTTCCTCCACTCTATTTGAAGTGTTAAATGCTTCATTTGATCTTTCTTAAACTGCCAAATTGGAACTGCTTGTTACAACTATAAAGGTAGCTGGAGAGCGTTGGCCATAGGGATGAACCAGGTACAGTCTTAAGGCAGCCAAACTGCACCAGTGATGGAAGCCCTTCTTTGGACATGGAATGACTCAAGTCTTGCACACTAGGTGAGACTCAAAGCAAAGTTTTCCCACCAGTCTTAGGAGAAATGCTGAAATTAAATTTTGCTTTACTAATGCTCTCTTGAGACTGCAATGAACTGTTGACTTGACCTAATTGTAAAATTATAATAGTTTTCATGGGATAGGAAAATAAGACCTTTAGAGTTCTATTAAAATAGCTGCATAAATAACACATATTACTGAGATAATGACTATTAAATCCTGTATTAATCTGGTTTGAGCTGGAAATTTCTAGAAGGTTAAGCACGTGCTATGTGGAACAGAGAGGTCATACAACTGATGTGTGATTTCTGAAAACTGAGCCCTTTTTTCATATTTAAAAGGTATGTGACAGATGGAGCAATTGCATATAAAATGCAAGGAAACGTCGTCAGCTTAAGCAGTTGTGGATGATTTTTTGCTGCCATTAGAGGCTTCAGAGTGAATACCTAATATGCAAGCCTGGTAAACTGCATGCATGGGACCTGCCTGTCATATGTGTGATTCATATTATCTAAATGGAGGAAGACATAGCATAAATTGTCAGTACAACTGGGACAACTTACAAAAACAGAAAATTTGCTTCTGAATGTGATTTTTGTTCATTATGCAAAGGAAATGTAAGCCAGAGGACATGCTTACAGCACGGTGACTTCATTTGTGATAGATTTGTGCATGAACAGTTCTGGGAATACAAAGTGATTGTACATCCATAGATAAATGAAATCTACTACTTTTTAATAGTTTATTAACACATTGATCAGTGTTTCAAAATCAAAACCTTTTAGAGATGTTTGCTGACTTAATGTTTACAACTGCATTGCTTGCAGCACTTCTTACAGGGGTGAAAAAGTAGCCCACATGAAACCCTTATTTGTTATGACCATATTGACTGGAGCTGTTTTCATAACAGTTTATATATATATATATATATATATATATATATATACATATATGTGAAAAAGAAGCAGTTTCTGGCAGACAAAACTCCTTTCCAAAAGAGGTTTGACAAAGTTCAGTGATACATTGCACCATGCTCTTTTCACTCAGCAGTGAATGGAGTTGTAGGACAAATGGAAAGAGGTCACCTGGCCTTTAATATATGCATTACAAAGTCACATCTTTTTCTAGTAATTGCCATTAACAATAAGATATTTTTCTAAAATACAATAGACCTTTATACAAATGTATTACTCAGTAGATTTATGTTATCTACAGCATATTTAACATATGTAATAAAGTAGTTCCTACCTTTGACCATTTGGGAAAAAATTCCCATCCTATTTATATTTTGAAACATTTTTCTGTTACTTTTCAGTATCATGAAAAGTGAAACACAAACTTTATAAATGAGGAACTCTGATCAAACACCAGGTTGGTCAATAGAGATACTCAGGGAATTCAGTCTTTAATGCACTAGATCATTAATAATACTGCTGGATCCTGGGTTGCTGTTGAAATTTACCATCCGTGTTTCATGTGGGATGAATGAGTAAACAGTTCTTAGACTGCAGAAGGGTCAAATCCTATAATACAGTGATT
The DNA here is from genome assembly GCF_024509145.1 of Vidua macroura. NCBI lineage: Eukaryota > Metazoa > Chordata > Aves > Passeriformes > Viduidae > Vidua > Vidua macroura. Next base: position 22,091,042 of record NC_071572.1, read on the forward strand.
ATGTTTACTTGCTGTATGGGAACTGAGAGTTAAAATTTCTGCTCCTTTGATTTGGGATTAGGAGAATATTAGATATGGGGAAAAAATTGGCCCAACCCTGAACACTTGCAAACGAAGCCCCAAAGCAGAGGGAAGTGTTGATCTGTGGGACAATAAGCTGTTGCAGGCAGGCAAATTTTTCTGAGCAATGGGAGTTTCTGAGTTATGATTCCATTCAGTCTCCAACATTAGTGCAACATTAAACTAACCTTAGAGGCATAGCAACTTTTTTATTTTATGACAGGGATTACCATCTTTTTTTAGAAGTTTAAGGACAAATTAATTGACATTTTTAATTAAAAAAAAAAAATAACATGGTTGGAAAATTCAAATTTTTGCTGTCTGTGTGAGATATTCTGAGGAGAACAGATGTCATTGTTGGAATTATTTCAGTAGCTCCAAAACCACCTAAAATACTTAGGAGCATTGCTTAGAAAAATTATTTGAATCTTTCAAAAATATAAGCTTCCAGAAACATACTATTTCACGCTAACAGTATCACCCACATGGCTTGTATCAGCAATAGTGTGGCCAGCAGGACCAGGGCAGTGATGGTTCCCCTGTACTTGGCACTGGTGAGGCTGCACCTCAAATCCTGTGCTCATTTCTGGGTCCCTCACTGCAAGGAGAACATTGATGCACTGGAGTGCTCTGTTATTGGAGGACAGCAGGGGTGGAGAAGCATCTGGCCTAAACTCTGAGGGAGCTGAAGTTGTTTAATTTGAAGAATTAAAGAATTAATTAAAGAATTAAAGAAATGAAGCTCAGGAAACATTTTTTCACTCTCTACAACTGCCTGAAAGGAGTTTTTAGCCAACTGAGAGTTGGTCTCTTTTTCCAAATAGCAAGGCATAGGGTGAGAGGAAATGGTTTCAAGTTTCACCAGTGGGGGTTTAAATTGGATATTGGGAAAAATTTATTCGTGGAAAGGATGGTCAGGTATTAGAACAGTCGGTCCAGGGAAGTTGTTGAGTCACCATCCCTGGAGGTATTTAAAAGATGGAGATGTGGCACTTAGGGCCACAGTTGGACCTGATGATCTTTTTCAGCCGTAACAATTGCATAACAATTTTATGGCTGGTATGCATAGTATGAATAAAGTCCAATGTGATAGGAGCACAGAAACCTGGTGTGAGAACTCATTGATATAATCCATTTTACCCGATCTCAAAATTAATATAAAAGCCTCTCAAACCCAATAACTTAGTTACAAAAGTGTAGTCCAGTTTCTAATAGGAAAATGATTGTTTCACAAAATGTAGGAGAAACAGCATTCCCACTCACATTGTAAATAAATGCATACTAACTTATAGTAATTTCTTCTGGAAATGGATTACAGCAATGTATGATATTTTACATCTTTGAAGAACATAAAAATGGAATAAGAGGTGTTTCAAATATTACAGATAACCTTATGTCACATACCTTGTTAAGTGATACATCTAATAGCATGATGTGAGCACATTTTCCAAATTCTCATTACACTTGCGTTGTTTTTTTCAGAAGTACACTGAGCCAGCATCACACTGGGAAGCACATTAAAGAGAAAATCCTTGCAATATGTTATTGAAATGTGTGTTGCAGATTTTGGGGTGAGATAGTACCCAAACTAAAATGTTCTGGGACACAATTACTTCTTTCACTCAAAAATACTTGAAATAGGGATTACAGTCCTAATAACTGTACACACAGTTTTTGTCTACAGGTACTGCATATATAGGGTCACACTGATTTTGGTATTTTTTAATTCATAGGAATAAAAATTATGTGGTACTTGATATTATATTTGCCACATGATTATCATATTTTTTATCAAACAATTAAAAGACTACCTCCCTTGGGAAACAAGTATTGAAATTTGTTATGTACATTCAAACTTATGTCTATATGTATTCATTGCCTATAAATAACTATTTCTCATAAATATTTTACATGAATCAAAAATAGTTTAAGGGCAAGGTTGAGTACATAGTTTATTTAAATACAAAATTAACTTTATTTGTGTATCATCTGAGAAAGTATTGTACCTTCATTGGGCTATAAGTAATTTGGAAGAATATTGAACAAAAGGACAAAACACAGATGGTGGCTGAGATTATGAGCCTGTATCTATTACTTCTGAAAGAAAATAGAGATTGGAGAACACCTATATTTCATTGACAGAGATATTTTACCTCGTTAATTATGTACTGGATATATATTATGAATCCACTGGTGAAAAATATCTTTTGTACAACATCATCAAAGATGGAGACTTTATGTGGAGATAGAGTACCAGTCACTACTTTTTACATTTTTGCTCACTAATCATCATCACTGCATCCATAGTGGCAGTGCTTCCACAAAATGCCTGTAGAAAATGTGTGTCTGGAAGACAAATAAAACTAGTACATTGATCCCAAAACTGTATACATTAAAAAATCTTAAATACTTTAGTAATAATAAAGACATTCTGTCTTACAATCATGGACTAAGATTTAACTGAAGCCTTGGATTTTGAGAGATATAAATATAGTTAACAGTAGAATTTAAGTAGGAAAATAAAAGGAGTAAATAATATTTATTTAAATATGATATATCTGTTACAAATGTAGACTTCACACATAAAGTTAAAGTATACTGTTCTTTTTCAGCCTGTATTGAAAAGACGCTTCAAAATAAAGAAAATTCAAGAAATTCATGATTAGCATGCTTAGACCATTTTATTTCTTTAGTAGCCATGTTAATTTCTAAGCTAAATTATACATTGAGTTTCCTATTCGTGTTTCACTTCTTATTAAGTAACTGTTTACATTACAGAGGATTACTTGCTATGGGAGTATGCAGAGTATAATGGAAGGCTAGATGCAAGGATAGCTTGGTGTATTTTTATATTTTAGTCAGAAAACAGAAGTATGCCCGAGGATGAGGATGGTGAAAATTATGGTTATTTCCTCTTACTCCCATAAGCTCAGGCTGTGGCACATATGAGTATAAATGTTTATGTGTGTGTGTGTGTGCCTGTGTGTGTTTGCATGTGTACACCTCAAAAGTATTTTAAGAAAGCATATTGAATGCAAATTAAAATATATTCTTCACTAAATCTTCTAATAAAGAAATGAAAGTTCTTTATTATGGTAAGTAAATGTTTTCAGTCAATTTCTAGGTTTTTCTAAAGAGCATGAGATGTGGTATATCTTCAACCAAGGCTGGTTTTGACCAATTTCATGAATAGAGATTGACTCAATTCTCTTTCACGTTTGTTTACAGTCTTGTTTTACATATCTTTTTGCTCTTATGGGAAGCAAGATTAAATTCTAAGGAGGTCTTTATGGTTTGTCTTGGTCAAATCAAGTTGTGTAAAACTCAAATGATCATTTTATTTGCATTATTTCCATCCAAAATTCAGGTTGTGGCTATTTCTTAATAAATTTTAATGAGAATGAATAAAATGCTAAGTTATTGAAGAAAGTAACCAAAGGCATTATGTCCTTAGGGTTACAGAACAGAATAAAAAAAAATTGCATTTCTTATGTAAAAACATAATTTTGTAATTTTTAACATATTTTTTGTTTATATTATTCTTTTTTAATAGCACATTAATTTGGTTTTTTTTGAAGAAATCACTTTTAACTAAAGTACTGCATTGTCACAGAATATGATACATTTTTTCAAATATTTTCAATTTGTTCTTCTTGACATTTTATGTTTATGTGCAGTTTGCATCTTTTTTGTTTTTCAATTTCAAATGTAACAGATTTTGACATTTTTGTTACATTTTTTGTACTGGTGTTTTTTTATTTTTGAGAACCTGCTGGTTTTGAATTCTCTTTTTTCCCTTTATTCTCCTCCTCAATATGATCCCAGGAGCCAACACAAAGAAAAGCGCAGATGATATAACCAGTAATGATCGTGGTGAAGATGAAGGTATTTTTTGTTTTTTCAAAGCCTGACCCTGATGCATGAACTTTTCAATTTTTGTTATAATAAGAATGATTATTGTTATTATTATTGCTCTTATTTCAACATGATTTTTAGTCCCTTATTTGCAGAAGCTCACATCAGTGTGCTTCTTTATTTTCTTCTTTAGAATTTGCTTTGATTGTTTTTCTTTTTCAAGTCTAAATTAGCATATAGATGACTGCAGTTCCTCCATGACATAGGTGTAAAGTTTATTCCTATATATGTGAAGTGAGTAACATAAATGTTATTTGAAACCACATATTTTTTTCCCCTCTATTCTTTCTTAGGCTGAGAAAATGGAATTTAAAAACATGCATGTGCTCTTTTCCCTCCTACACATTTTGTATATTCACTTGTTTGAAATTCATGAAAAAAATTCACATATATCCTTCCTTTCACTTCCACTGTTTCCCCAGTGCACATGCTGTACATTGATACAGTTGAACTGTGCTTTGTCTTTGCTATTTTTATTTACTTATTGATATTTTTTTCTCACAGGATGTGGTTTATTTCAGGACACAAAAATAAAGGAAGCTGTTGATGTTGCTTTATTGTTTTTTTCCTGTAATCAGCTAGCCTCTGAGACACATTCATTCTGACTCTGACCACATTCCAACTGAAATCAGTAACAATCATTTCATTGACTTCTTTCAAAGTTGGACTGGGTTTCCTGAAAAGAAATGCTAAAAGGTCACAGTGAGGTACCCCAAAAAAGTTTTAGATGGAAACGATTTTTCTTGCCTTGACGCAACAAATCTATTTAGGATGCATCAAAATAGAAAGTCGTGAAATCTTCCTCTATTCTCACCTTCCTTTTTATTAAAGTTACATTGTCAGTTTACATGTATTTACCAAATGAAGAAAAAAAACATTTTCAAATTAAATGAGAAGATAAAAAATCCTGGATAGTTCATTGGTCTGGCTTTAAAGCAATATATTTATTAATCCTCTCAGGCTTGGCCAATCCAAAGTATTATTCCATGTCTTTTTTCCTGTTTTTTTCCCCATCTGACAAAATTTCAAATTACTTTGAAGCATATGTCCGTTCTATTTCCCTTAGAATCATACACACTGCAGTGAAGATACTATCACCTCTTTTCCTGGGAGTTCAGGTCTATTGTATATATTCTGTATATAAAATACCATAATAAAAACCTCAGGTCTTTGATTCACACTGGTTGCCCTCTACTCCATCACCTTCACTGCTGAATTACACTTTTTTTTGCAACACAGAAATACTGTGCAAAGTACTCTAAAATTACTCTGTTGCTTTCTGATTATCACCTTCATGTTTCTGTGCAACATATGCTTTTTTCAAATGATGGTATTATCATTTCTATACCAAATTCTGAAGTTAATTTTAAAGTAAAGAACAAATAACAGGCAAAACCAAAGTCGTTTTAAAAATAAAGATAAATACTAGATTATGAACACATTATCATTCAACCTTTTTTAAAATGTATAAAATGATAGAATTTCATGATTAACAAAGGTATCCACTTTAGATCTAAGCATATAAAGCATTGAGCTAATTTCCTTTATATTGAAAATAATAATGTTCCAATTGAAGAGGAAGTGGAAACCTTCTATTGACTTCATCAGTGAATGATTGAACCCTGAGGTAGAATAAGGTAATAAGAAAAGATTAAATGCAAAAAAAAAAAAAACATGCCATGAGATTTTGGGGAGAGAAGGGAAGGGTAATTCAGCAACACAAATAATTATGTTAAATAATTGCTGCTTTCAGGTTTTTTGAGGTCTTAGCTGTGCCTTCAGAGAAGAAGCACTTTTATGTACTTTGCTGAAAATGCTGACAATAATAAAAAAAATAGAGCCACTAGAATGCACCTCATTTCTTTAAATGATCTGTTTAATTGCTGTACTACTTTTATAGTCACAACAATTAAAAAGATCTTATCACAAAAACTTTTGTTCTGCTGCTCAAGTACATAATTTAAAATACAACATGTAAGAATCTATCTTTTCATGGAAAGGAGGCAGAATCAATGACAAGCCTTAAACTCTGACAAGTAGACAGGCTTACACTGCAGCCTGGACATTCCTGAACTCAGCTGGAAATTTGTGCTATTTGAGGTATACACATGAGTAAAGCAAAAGTGGGACACAGGAATATGATAGTCAAAATTTACTTTTAAATATGCTCTAATTAGTTCCACATATATAAAACACTGACTATCTGGTACCTCATTGATGATCACATTTTTTATCTCAGTATTCCCTAATCAGCCTGAGGGGAGGGAAGATGTTTGGAAGCTTTTCAAATGTAGATCCCTCACCTGCAGGTATTTAGATCAGCTTTTTCTTTGTCTACCTCCCTTCTCCACTCTTCATTATATGCCTATCCAAAAGATTTTTTTCAAAACCTGGTTGAATAATCAGAGGCTCTGCTTTTCCTTGTATGATATGCTATATACTTGAAAGAAGTGCTCTGATTCCAAGCAGATAGACTGAATTATTTATAGAAGATTTATATATCTAATAGTAGCTTACTGAATTGTCTTCTACTTTATAAAGGGGCTTAACCTCTCTTCACACTGTTTTTGTAGATAACATAAGGTCCAGATTTAGGTATTCTGAATCATCACTGACATCAAGAGCCAAACTTTTTAGATTAACCTGCTCCCAAATATACCCCAGTCACTGATTTGCACATCTTTATAGCTCACTATTAATTATGTAATATCAATTTCATTTAAATTTATTTTAGATTTTTTTTAAATTTTGTCAATTTCATTGAACATTATTTTAAAGACCCAGCTGTTTATCTTTTTAAAAGTAGCCAGGAATTTTCTACCTGTACAAAAGATCAGCAATACCATTAACTCAAGGCTTAGCTGCTACCAGACCAGGAAAAATGCAACACAAAAGACATAATTAAATTTAAATACAAAAAATGTGGGCCATAAATTCACATAAATCCTCTGTATTAACTCCTAGGCTGTTTAAAAGAAAGAACAGTCTACTATGTTTTTTCCTACCAGAACATTTAGATTTTTTGCTGTTATCTGTTACTGAACAGTTGGGAACATAATTTCAATAATTATGTCCCATGAGAAATGGGAAAGTATGGATCATTACTCTAATTTTATTATTAGATGCATAGATATTTCTAAATTGGTATATATTTGAATCTGAGTATTCTAAAGAAACCAAGATTATTTCGTAATTTGGTTTTTTAGGCTTTAAGACATTTCTGTTAAAATTAAATTTCCTGTAATACTGAATGCATTTGAAGTAAGACCATTTTAGAGGAAATAGTATTTGAAATTTTAAATTATAAATATTAGGCTTGTAGGATGGTCCTGAACTGTGTAAGCTAATGGATATAGGGGTGGTGACGCTGAAAACACAGCAAGTAATTAAGGCTATTGTAAGCACTGTTAAAAATTGCTAATGCCATTTTCCTTATGTTTTTATTACTTTATTGTGTTTTCCTTACTTGAATTTTTTCAGACATTCATGATCAGAACAGCAAGAAACCTGTTATGGTCTACATCCATGGTGGATCTTACATGGAGGGTACTGGAAATATGATTGATGGCAGCATTCTCGCAAGTTATGGAAATGTCATTGTTGTCACTATCAATTACAGGCTGGGGGTTTTAGGTAAGTGACTTTTTTCTTCATATAAATATTTGCACAGAAATATTTGATTGCTGAATTTTTCCACTGATCAGTCATAGATATTTGGCTCAGTTTTGATTTTAAAGCAGAACAATCTCAATGATGGATTTTGAATTCTGTCCATTTTTTATGGAAACTGGGTTAAACTACATTATTTTTGATGCTTTCATCTTAAAAAGAAATGGACTGGAAATGTATAATGTTTTGGTAACTGGTATCTTTTTCTTAAATAATTTCTATTCCATGTTTAAAAAAAAAAGAAGAAAGTCAATCAAAAATGAGTCCTCACAGTTTTAAAAGTGTTGGCAATGGCAAGAAGAAGGAAAGTGTTACTATTTATCTGTATTTAGTAATTTTGTGTGCAAATTGGTTTCCGGAGATGCATACAAAAAATAAAAAAATTAAATACACCGATGGAATTTGTATTGTGGGTTATAGGCAATCAGTGAGTTTTAAGGAGTACAGTGACTTTATCTTCAAAAATATAAGAAACTCCATAATCATGGTGCCTAGCATGATTTGTCTTTTGTCCAAAATAAGGTTTATTTATTTTTTGAGGTTTTACTTTTCCATAGAAAAAAATAACATCTAAAAAATGGCATAAAATGGCAGACATTAGAAATATTTGTTATCTTAGTGAAAAAGCTTATAGTTTGTATAGAATAGAATACAGAATGCTCAAATGTTCATATTTCTGGCCTTTTGGATACACAGGGTAAGGTACAGTAATTTTGTTTTTGTGTCTTTTTACAAGAACTTTTGATCTTGTTTTTCTTAATAGCAAAACTGATCTATTTTCATGGTAGGTACTGTTTTGGAGCACAGAAGTCTTCTATTGCTGAGTTATCTGTTCATGCTTTTCATGTTTTTCAACAACTTTATAGTTCATCAGAGTACTGAGAATATTTTCTTGTCCCTGATTTTGAGTATTCATTAAATACCAAAGAGTATTTTTTTCTAAGATGGAAAGAGATTTAAAATTAAAGCCAGATATATAAAAAGATATCTTGATATATTTATGCGTTCAGTCTTGGTACTCAGAAACACCCAAACAAACACAAAAAAAACCTGAAAAAACAAAACAAACCAACCAACCAAACAAAAAACCCACACAAAACAACAACAAAAACAAACAAAAAAAACCAACCAACCAACCAACCAAACAAAAGGACAAAAAAGGAGGAACTGAAGACACGAGAAAACAAATTACTGTTTTGGTTGTTGTCAAACAACATGTATACCCAGAATCTTGGTAGTTATTTATCTGTAAAAAAGATTATTTAGTGCATCTCTTTAAAAAGTTTTCTTTTGGTTTCTTAAAACTAACATTGTTGAAGGATACAGATGAGTGTAAACTACTATTGGTTTAAAATCTTTCATTGTCCCTCTGTATTTTATAAATTAAAGGGGAAAGTGAAATATTTGCATTGGTGAACTCATATTTTATGAATTTATATTGAAAACAAAATAAATAGAAGAAAGAGTGAGAATGCTATTTTTTTTAATTGTGCCATTCAGGAAAAAAAGGCAAAAAACAGGGGCATTTATACGAGAAACAGAAAAGTAATAGTAGTCAGGATTTTAAATGGATTAGGAAAAATACATATGTGTATTGACATTAAATATTGCTTCTCAACAGTGGCAAATGTAACTTTCAAGACGCTATGGAATTTATTCTTTATTACAAAAGTCTATGTTTGAATTAGAAAAACAGAAGATATTCGGAAAATGTGTACACTTTTAAAAGTCAGAAGAATTCTATTTTATGAACATATTTACATTTTTTTCTTCCTGGGTGAAATGTAAATGTGATCACTGAGAGCTCATTAGGCTCTCCCTGGACATTGGAAGATATTAGGTGAATTTCATGTATTTTTGATTTGCTTCATGAGTTAAAAAAAAGGAAAAAGAAAACACAAATTTCTTCAGGAAAACAGCCACGTGTAAAACAAACTTGACTATTCATAAGAGTTAGAAAAGTAGTGTCATTTTATGACATATGGTTTGAATACTAACACTATTTGTATCCCTTTCTTCTAGTCTGGGTTAATGATGGTCATATTTCTGTAAATCTGGTGTGTTTCAATGGTGTTTGATTTGTAAGAACGTACACAAAGTCACATACAAATCTGCTGTTAACGACAGAGATGTGTAATTCTATCGCTATTATCTCACCCTGTAATGAAGGAATATACATCAAATTGATCACAGTGCTGAATTGCTGGAGATGCTAAATGGAAAATTCACTTGAATGGACATGAATACTGAATCTTATACTCTCTATAAATGTTAGTACTGTTCTTGAGGGACATTATTTATTTTTCTTTCAGTCTATAGTGTGTCATTAATAGCAGTAGATAGAAAAAGTATTAGGACCACACAGATAACCACTGGATGATTTAGAACAAGTCATAGAACCAAGAAATGGTTTGGGTTCAAAAGGATCTTCCAAAACCATCCAGTCCAACCCTGATGCCATGGGAAGGGACATCGGTTACATCAGGTTGCTCAAAGCTCAATCCAACCTGACTTTGAGCACTTCCAACGATGAAGCATCCACAACTTCTCTAGGCAACCTGTTCCAGTGTGTCCCCACCCTCATAATAAAAAATTTCTTTTGCCCCTTGTCCTGTCACTGTAGGCCTAGTTAAAAGTTTCTCCATCTTTCCTGTAAGCACCCTTTGTATATTTCAAGGCTTCAATAAGTTCTCCTAGAAGCATTTTCTTCTCCAGGTTGAACAGTCCCAGTTCAGCTTTTCTGACCATTTTTGTGGCCCTCCTCTGGACCTTCCTCAACAAGTCCGTGGCTTTCTTGTTCTGGGGTCCCCAGAGCTGAATGCAGCACTCTAGGTGGGGTCCTACAAGACCAGAGTAGAGGGACAGGATCACCTCCATCAATCTGCTGGCCACACTGCTTTTGATGCAGCCCAGGATGTGGTTAGTATTCTGGGCTGCAAGTGCATATTGCTGTCTCTTATCCAGTATATTCATCCACCATTATCCCCAAGCCATCTCATTCATCCTCAGTCTGTAAAATACTGGAGTTTCTTCCAGTGGTGGTACAGGACCTTGCACTTGGCTTTTTTGATCTTCTAGAGGTTCCCACTGGTCCACTTTTCAAGCCTTTCAAAGTCCTTCTGCATGGCATCCCTTCCCTCTAGTACATCAAGTGCAGCACTCATCTTTGTGATGTCCACACATTTCCTGATGGTGCACTTAATCCAACTGTCGGTGTCCTTAATGAAGGTATTAAATAGTATTGGTCCCACTATGAACCTTTAAGGGACACCAGTGGTTATTGCTTTGCACTTGGATATTTAGCTGTTGACTGCAACTTTTCAGTACATGGCCATTCATCCCGTTCGTTATCCATCCAATGGTCCACCCATAAAATTCATATTTCTTCAATTTGTTGTCAAGAATGTTATGGAGGATCTCATCAAATTTCTTAAAAACATCCAGGCAGATAAGATCCAGGCAATAACATTGATTGCTCTTTGCTTGCTACTGATGGAGTCACATTATTGTATATGGCCTCTTATTGTAGCTAAGCCAGACATGATTTGACATGGCTTGGTGAAGCCATGATGCTGTTACTAGTCACATTTCTGTCTTGCATATGCTTCAGTATAACTTTCATAAGGATATGTTCTGTGATCTTATTATTGGGTGTGGAGGGGAAGCTGACTGGTCAGTACTTTCCAGGATCCTCCTAAGTATCCTTTTTAAAACAGATATGATGTCCCCTCAGTCACTCGGGCCTTCCTCTGATTCCCTGGTTTTTCAAATATGGTGGAAATTGGCTTAGTGTCTGCATATTTTATTTCCCTCAAGACATTTTATTGGGTCCCATGCACTTCTGTATGCTCAGGTTCCTCAGGTGATCTGAAAACCGATCTACTACAATGGTGGAGACTTAATTCCCCCAATCTCTGCCTGAAAATTTGGGGAGTTGACAGATGTAGGAACAGAGATTACCAGTGAAAACTGAGGAGCAAAAAAAACAAACAAAAAAAAAGTTTTAGTACCTCAAACTTCTCCATGGCATTTTTCAATAGTTCTCTTGTCTTATTTATTGTGGGAAGTATATTTCCCTTTTCTGAGCAGCATATCTGTAAAAGCCTTTCTATCCAGTCTTCATATTCCTTGCCAAATTCAGCTCAAGCTGCACTTTAGCTTTTCTAATCTCATCCCTACATATCTAGACAGCATTTTTATCTTCTTCCTAGGATATATATCCATGGTTCCAGTTCCCCAAAGTATGGCTACAACCAAGAAATTAAAAATCCTGGTCTAAAGTAAATGAAAAACAGACATCTGAGTCAGAAAAGACCCTTTTTTAGTGTAGATGTGACATCATGACATTCAGGGTTATAAAGCATTTTAACTGAATCATAGAGACAAATATTTTCATGCCTATCTTTTCTCCTTGCATACGGGTAAAATAGTCTTTAAAATAGTCTTATGGGTAAAATGGGTCTTTAGATTGTGCACTGAACAATATTTATCTGTAACTCCAAAAATACTTCCTGTCTTAGAGGACTGCAGAGATGGTCTGGAAATAATTTCCTCATCTCTCTCTTTCTTTCTAAGTAGCACCATGACAAAAGAGCAGACAGATAGGCCCAAGACTTTCCAACTTTTTAATTATCTCTGTCTTTCCTTTGAGTTCTAGAATTTCCTCTAATTTCTAGATCCCCAAGAATGCATGTGGCAATATAAGAGTTGTTGTTATTTAGAAGGCCATATTTTCCCTTTAAGTATAAATATGCATTTATCAAAATACATTCCATGAATAGGATACTTTTGGGACAATAAAATAAAAACAAACATTTTCCTTCTACTTAGTGTAGTGGGCACTGTTTGAGGGGTGCTGTGGTGATGAGTTTAATTACTTGTGTACTTCAAGGCTTGTGAGGATCCTGCCTCTGCCCAGCTAGGCAATTTCTGTTTTTACTCATACCTCACCACAGTGAGGACTGAAGATGCTACTGGAGCTAAAGGAAGCTGCTAAGTTGTCCCAGTGTGAGGCAGTCCTCCTGTATACTGAAAAATTCAATACTGTAAAACACAGAAGTACTAAATCCCATGGTGGTCCCCAACCCTCACTACATGCTTTGAGCATTGTGTAACTTTTTATTATACATATAAATTTTTCAGAAACTGAGTTGAATTTTCAAAATTCCAAAGCTATTTGGAGAGTTATCTATCAAAAATAATAGAAATTTATGAGAGTGGGAGGGAAAATAGATATCCTAATTAAAAGTATGTTACAAAAAATAGAATGGTTTGATTGACCTGACTCACTCAATCTAGATACTGCTCAATTCCTCTTTATTATCTACATTCTTAGTCTTTGTGGATATGCTTTTAGAAGTAGCAACATCTTTCCAACACAGCTATAAGCACTCTTTTAGTGCCTTTTTCAGGATTATGTTGGCAAGAAAGATACTAAAGAGGGATTTATATTTAGAGTTGTTTTACAGAGACGTGACCTGAATCATCTGTCATGGTGAGATTTCAATGTGCGGAATCTCTGTTTAGATTGTATAACAGCAGAAAGTAAACCTGAAAACACCTTCCCTAAAAAAAAAAAAAAAAAAAAAAAAAATCCAAAACAAATCCTCAAAGCAATAAAATCAAAGTCCTCTAATATTTCAAGGAAAAAAGCTTAAGCAATCTTCAAAAAAAGTTGTCATATTCAAAGAGGAATGTTCTTGTGTGACAAAACCAAAGACGATTTCTAGAAATATGAATCAGGCATTTGGAAGCCAGAGTCTTACTATAGAAAAATAAGAAATGCAAAAGCTGAGATGAATTCTAGAAATATGAATGAGATATTTTGGAAGGCAGAGCTAACTGAAACACCTACTGCAGTAAAGTGAGACACTCTAAGAGTTCAGAATTGTAAAATTGAGTTAGCATTTCTGAGACCTCTTGCAATTTTCTTCCTCTTAGAATTCTAAATCATGCAGATAAGAATAGACTATCTCTCATCTATCTGCCTTTTTGGCAATAAGTATCCATTTTAAGTACTCTGTCTGAAAAGGCTGGACTTCCTTTTAGCTGAAATTATATCCACATGCAATTATAATCTCTCTAAGTAATCATATTAGACAGGGAAATATAAATCAAGTTTACAAGGAAGCTCCATACATCTTCAAGTTAGTGAGAGCCTTAGCTTGTTCTGTTTCACTGCGTACCTGTTGTGCGAGTTACAGCACTGACAAAGTGTATGTTGTAAATGATCTACTTAGGATCTGACTGATTTTTATAGGTCCATTCCAACTGAGCTGCATTGTGCTCTATTCTATTCTATTCTATTCTATTCTATTCTATTCTATTCTATTCAGCAGTAATCAAATAAAGCAAGCAGTATGTGGCCCCATGGGCAGGATTCTTGTGTACACTACAAGACATTGATCTTTATCTTCAATAGCGTAATTGCTGCAAAGAATAACTCTGTATTTTAAATTTTGATATACAGATATCTGTTCCCTTTGTGCCTCTGGACACCCCTTCTCTACCTCCAGTGTGTGTGATTCCACTAGTACAGGAAACTTAAGGTGGTCTCCTGGTAGAAAAGGCCAGAGGTAATAAAACATTGGAATGACCCAGGGGCTGGAGTATGCTAAGTAAATCTATTTCATGCTTACACAGAAAGGAGGTTTATTTAGACTCCTTAAAGTTACTGTGACTGTTTCTATTGTTGCAGCCAATACAAACTTCTCTATATTGCCTCACTCACATCTCTAAGCTTCGTGCAAATTTCTTGGCCAGTTTGGTCTCATGTTTCTTCTCAGTTGGCTAACAATTTGTTAGCTAATGTTAGTTTTCATAGCTGATTTCCTAGTTCAGTGTAATTCCTAAATTCCCAGTATAACACCTGTTAATCCCACTGCTATTAACATATTTTTGTAAACATTGCAAATATGATCTTTAATTCTTTTATTTTTGCTTCTGGTAAAACTTCCTTTTATATTATATTTTAATTATATTTTTACAGTCACAGAAATTGTGTTTGTGCAAATGCAGCTCATAAGCTCTATCCATATACCATTTGATTTAGACTCTTCCATTTCAAATATCAGAAGCAACAAATGCTTAAGTAACAGTGTCATCAGTAGCTATGTGTAGCCTCATAGAGCTTCTAAAATTAGGTATATTGTTTGTTGAAATGTAATTGTCAAAAGTGGAATTTAGCAAGAAACTTTTGACAGAGAGTTCCTTTTACCTAAATTCAACAAAATCCAGTTTCTCCAGGCTTGATGGATTGAGCCAGTTGACTATGACAGTAGAGCATGGTATTACAAAATATTTTTTATCATAGCCTATACAGTAAAACAGATCAAAAAGCTACAAGATAGTGTAAAAGGACCCTTTGGACCTGATCTGTGAGCCAGTTACCAACCCAATGCATGCTGTGTTTATCCAGCTGTGTTTCTGGACATGTTATCCAGAAAGTTACTGTGAGAGACATGCTTTTAATACTATTATGAAGATTCTGGCTGACTAAAAGAAATACATGTCAAATCTATCATTTTGTAAGAGACAAGGTTTTATACAGAAATTAGAAGAGAAAAAAAAAGAAAAAAAGAAAGGTGCAATTTAATCTAACCACCCCTTGGAAATGAGCCTGTTAACATAATCAGAATAGCAATAGTGTGTGTGTGCAGTAAATTTTGTTACTTTGTTCACAAGGAGACAGGGGAGCATCTTGCAGTGGTTAAAAGAGTTAAAAGATGCATTATTTCACCAGCTCTTGGAAGGATAGCACAAAACAAGTGCATTTTTTCCTGAATTATTTTATACCTCCCACATAATTCCTTGCAATTAGAGCCTGGCAGACACTGAAGGATCAAAATACCTTTACTGCTTTACAATACTTGTTCACACAGTATATGAGTATACAGTATAGAGAGCTAAAAACATGCTTTCAGTGTGGTATTAGAGTTTCCATTTTAGAACAGATGGATTTTTTTTTTGCTTTAATATCTCCAAAAGCCTCTGTAAAATATCTGAAAATATTGAATGAATAAAGCTTCCTGGTGATGGATGTTAAGTGCATTCTTCAATAGATATCTGCAGGTAAAGGTTAGCAGCTGAGAAAGGCTATCCATTTTCATCTTTCCATTTCTGCTTTCTAATTGAAAATTATGGTTTCCATTTAGGAAATCAAAATAATGTATCCTTTTGGCTTTCATTGGTGTCAAGTTTCCTGTGATAGCATTTGTTCATTTAAAGCTCATATTGATTAGGAGAAAGCATAACAGCACTGGACGCAATAAAATTACTGTTGAAAAAAGTGAAAAGGACAAAATTATTTAAGAATTTTCCATTCTTTCTGCTCCCCATTTTCACACCTTTTGTGGATTGTATTATGTATGTTTCCTAAAACTAAGTACCCCCAGTTTGGGATCTGGGAAAAGGTAAAATAAATACTTATACTTCATTAGAATTTTAGAGACAAGAATAAAACTAGAAGGTACCTAACTTTTGTCACTCATACAATCATAATTTGCAAAAAATCAAATCTTAGCCATGTAAAGAAACAAAACCAGTTTCTGTGAATATAATGAATAAGTTTGCAATTTCATTTCTGCTAGAAATGTTAAATCAATGTTTAACATTTACTCAAGTATGTGACTCCTTTTAAAACAATTTAAGTATGATTTTTCACATTTCACTTTTGTTGCATGTACAACAAGTTGTCTGGTTGTAAATATTTGAAATGAGTAGTGAAATGAATTTTGAAGTGCTCCTTGAAAATATTTCCACATTTTATTAGCAAGTAGGTACCTAACTGCATTATGTTTCTGTTATAATCTCATCTGTAATGACTAGTTGTGTTTCTATCAGAAGATATTTTGGTCAAATAAGAAGGTAACAAATAATACATTAATTTACAGATACTGTCTAGCCCACAACCAAATATCACATTGAGGCTAATTAATCATGAGAAAAATTTCATGCCTTTATACTTTCAGTGGGATTGCATTAGTCCCCAGCAAGACAATCTGTGAAAATTTTCTTCTGTTGAGAATCTTTCAGGGCGAAATACTGGCAGTATTTCATATCTATATGAAAACTTCATGGTTTTGATACAGATGACTTAGCTACTGTAAACTTCTAAGAGATTTGGCTGTAAAGCTCCTTAACTTCTGTACAGTTTTCCTTTTACCAGAAAATATTTGGAGAATTCCTGTTTCTTGGACATAGGGCAAACAAACCAAACCAGCAACCAAAAAAAATCCCACACTTTCTGTGTGTCATTTTTATATTACTGTGGGAAGTAGGAGGAATCAAGCATACATTCTGCTCTAGATTGTTAATTGTTTTTAATCAAGGACTTGGATGAGTCCTTGATAAAAATACAAGGAATTCAATTCTGAATATCCTTGAATAAAGAGTAGCTTACAGATGTTGTACTCCCAAAATAGAAGAGAGAAAAAGCTATGACTCATAAGGTCCTCATTTCATCTTTACTTTTCCCTTACTCTCCAGAGAAATTACATTGTTTCAATTGATGACTTCTCAAAGATGCAAAAGATTTCTCTTTTCTGCTAATGTGGATTACAGAGTGATAAAAAAAATCTGTTTTTTTCATAGCAATAGAGTGACAGGAGAATAATTGCTTTTTTTCTATACAACCACAACCAGGAGTTCATGGCACTTTGTATCTGCTTATATATATGCACATAGTCTCTACAATGCTAGACTCAAGATTGCTTCTTTCTGAAATGATCTTATCTTCATTTTCAAATGCTGTAAATCTTTTGTTTTTAAAGAAAGAATATTTCAATCACTTATTTTGGTGTGTGGAAGTTTCTGCTGTTTTTCAGAATGTCAGAATTTAAATTATTTGGTTATTTTGTGGGGAAAGAAAAAGGGGGCCTTGGTGAAAAACCTTTTCTCTTATGCATTTGAGCCCTGACATCAGCTTTGGTGCCATCCTCTGGATGCATTCAAGGACTTTCACATTCTTCTTAAATCACAGGGACCAGAACTATACTCAAGGTGAGGCTGAATGAGGTGGGATAACTGTCTGGTTTGAGCAGCTGGTGATGCGCTCCAGGATGGGGTTTGTCCTCTTGGCTGCCTGGTCACCCTGCTGACTCCTGCTTAGCCTACTGCTGACCAGCATCCCCAGATCCTTTCTGCAGGGCTGCTCTCCAGCTGCTCCTCTCCCAGTATATATGTGTGGGTTTTTCCTGTGATTTTAGTCAAGGCTCAATTGAAATGCAAGTTAATTTTACTGAGACCTTTATAGTGCCTACTGAAGCCAGCTAGTCATGCCTGTGGCTGATAAGAGAGAATAAAATCCAGCTAGACTTCTACTTTTCAATACTTATCAGTCAGTTTTCAGTAAGTTTTATCTCTTAGGCACTTTAAAAATCTAAAAAAAAAAAAAAAATACAAACTTATTTAATAATTTATCTTCATAATCAATGTTTTTTATTTAAAATACTTTGTCCCCTTTATGACCTTCATAGCAGATATGTACATGGACAACACTGACAAGAAAATATTCCAGAGATTTACTTCAAATATAGTCTTGTGAAAAAGTAACTTTATGGGGAAGATAAAAATCCATTGTGCATACCCGCTAAAATAACGCGCACCTTGAACTATTATTTCTTCTTCATAACTGCATGCAATATATTCAGTAACCTGTGGGACAAATTTTTCTGACATTCATGATTAAATCCTCCTGCTTTTAAATCATGTAGGACTTTTGTCTTTCAATTTAAGGTATCCAGTTTTCACCTTCAGACTGTCTTCCTTAAAATGCAATATCTTCTCTTATTGCAGAGAAGGTCTTCCTTTCATTTTAATAACTTGAATCTGAAATAATTTGCAAAGATCATAAGAGGAAGCAAATCACTCCAACAAGTATCTCATTCTGGTAATCAGTTAGCTATATAGCTGAATCATTGAGGACAAATTGCTTGCATCTTGGTATCTGCCAAGAGATGGTACCTAAAAGAAGACTATCTTAAAATTCTCCTATCTGGAAACACGTCCTATGTCATCTCAATGAAGAGAAATTTCATTTAGAAACATAAAAAGGCCAGTCACCACAGTGACTAATTGGTGACATTTTACCCCTTCCACATTTCAATTTCTTCAAAGGCAGTACTCAGAATGTATGACTTTGATATATCCTGCCTAAGAGAAACTGATGTCTTAGAGAATTAATATATAGAGAGGCACTACTTTAGAAATTCTAATAAATCACCTATGCATTTTTCTATTTATAAGGGGAAGTAAATAGAAGACAAAGTCAGAAAAATCCAACAATAGACTCATAGAATGGCCTGGGTTGGAAGGCACCTTAAAGGTCATTTAATTCCAAACCCCATGCCACAGGCAGGGACACCTTCCATTAGATCAGGTTCCTCAGAGCCAGATCCAACCTGGCCTTGAATACTGCCAGGGAAGGGGCATTCATGGCTTCTCCAGGGAACATGTTCCAGTCCCTCACCACCCCCAGTAAAGATTTTTTCCTAATATCTAATCTAAACCTGCTCTTAGTTTGAAACCATTTCCGCCTATCCTGTCACTTCATGCTCTTGTAACAGTCCCTCTATATCTTTCTTGTGGGACACAATTAGGTCACTCCAAAGCCTTCCCTTTCCCAGGTTGAATAATCCCAATTCTCCTGATAGGAGAGGTGTTCCATACCACTAATGAATTTAGCAGCCCTCCTCTGGATTAACTCTAAAAGGTCAATATCCTTCCTGTGCTGAGGATTCCAGGGGGAGTCTCACCAGAGATGAGAGTATAGGGACAAAACCACCTCCCTCAGCTTGCTGGTCATGCTTCTTTTGATGCATCCCAGGATTTTATTGGCTCTCTGAAAGGCAAGGACACATTTTAGGGTCATGTCTAGTCTCTCACCCACCAGCACTCCCAAGTCTTCTTGGCAGGGCTGAGAAAATAAGAAAATAAGAACTAGTGATGTTGTCAAATATAGTTTGACATATTTACAACTTAATATATTTTACTTAGGAAAGAACTGAGCATCTTCCCTTTTCTGGTAAAATGAAACATGCTTACTGTTGCTTATAGAAAAAGCAAAACTGCATAAAAAAATTCTGAGCAAGGTCTTTGGTTAATTTCACTGATCACTACCACATAGCATTGATTAAAGTGTACTGAAGAGTATAATAACAAAAGTTAAAGTCAACATGTGTCTGAGGAAATTGTGATTTTCTGACTTTCCTTGTTTTTAATTTGTAAGGACACCTACAGGATGATCTTGAACTGTACCAGTATTCAAAAAAACTGCATCCAATTCAGTGTGCTGTAAGTTTATATTCTAAATAATTGTTTTCCATTTTTCCTGGTGTATTTTTCTTGATACTTCCCTGAGATAAAATAATCAATCAAAATCAATAAAAATCACTTATGACATGTGATCACTTATCACTTATGACATGTGGCAAGTCTGACTGGCATATGTTAAACAAATTTGGTTACATTGCCTGTAAGCAACTACCTGTAATGTAGCAAATGAGACATTTCACAGAATTTACAAAACATTCCAAAACACTGGACTGTAGGCAGTTTGTCCATGCAACTTGAATCCTGAATACATAGACTCCTTTAAAGTGTGGGAAGTTGCACATATTTCTCATGCCTAGGCATACCAGACAATAGTCTGGAATATTTATAAAATATATGGGAGATGTACTGGAAAGGCTGTCAGAACTTCAGTTTTGAAAAAAAATATCAAGGAAGCAGTGCTTATAGACAAAAATTACTTTTTTTAGTCTTCTTGAATACATTATGAGCAACAGTTTAGGGGGAAACAGAATTTTGAACATTAGACATCCCAAAAGTTATCAGATATTTGCTTCTATTGTTTTATAGTGGTTGTGAGATGGAATATTATTAAATATCTTTAAGTAGAATTTACAAGACAAAAAAAGTGTTTAAAGAGGTTTATTTAAACAGAACTGTGAACTTTGTGTATCACTCAGGGGATTAAGAATCAGACATCATCGTAGATAAAGCTGTTCATTTACTGAGCTTCTTCACAGATAAATGTGTACACACATGTTGAAAATGAGCAGAAGTAGTGAAGTAGCAAGAGGCGATAACTTCATAGACATTCAGAATATCAATGGTGAATTCAAGAATAGAAGTGTCATTCTGTAATAAGTAATGACTATTTGAAAACAGCTGCTGCAGAAACCTTCTACATGATCGACACAAGAGGTATGGACAGAGTAAATTCCCTTTAGAAAAAAGGATTTCAGTATGTTGTCATGGTTTCATCAAGCCCCACTCGGCCACTCACTCACTCCTGTACCTGTAAGATCAGGGAGAAAACAGGAAGGATAAAAGCCAGAAAACTCATGGGTTGAGATGAAGATATTTTAGTAGTGAAAGCAAAAGCCACATGCACAAACAAAGCAAAAGAAAGAATTAATTTGGTGTTCCCCATAAGCAGGCAGATGTTCAGCTATCTCCAGGAGAGCAGGGAGCCATCACATGTTACAGTTATTTGAGAAGACAAGCACCATCATTCCAAATGTCCTCTCCTTCCTCCTTCTTCCATCCACTTTATATGCTGAGCATGATGTCATAAGGCCTAGACTATTCCTTTGTTCCGCTGGGGTCATCTGACCCATCTTTGTCTCCTCACAGTCTTCCTTGCACCCCCAGCTTTCTCCCCAGTGTGGCAGTAGAAAAATCAGAAAAGGCCTTAGCTCTGTGTAACTATCACTCAGCAATAACAAAAGCATCTCTATTAAACTTTATTCAGCACAAATCCAAAACACAGCCCCATACCATCCAATATGAAGAAAATTAACTCTATCCCAGTCAGAATTCACACACACACACACACACACACATATATATATATTTTTTTTAATTAAAGTATCCATAGGTGACCTTTTATACCATATGGGATTATTTAATTCAACAGGAAATTAGTTTAAGAAGTTTCCAATTTTGGCCAAGTGAAGAAAACATACTCTTAATACAAATGGAAATATTTTAATCTTTCTCTTAACTTTCTCCTATCTTGTTCAGTTACTAAATAGAAAACTAAGTATTTGCTTGAACCTATACAGTTTATTTTTCAAATTGTAATGTATAAAATGAGTACTTATCTGAAACTGAAATTTTTTTTACAGAATTAATATGAAATAGATAAATGTTGCCCCTTTAAAATAATAAGCCTTTATTACTTTAAACAATCATACATTTTTTAAATTAAAAAAATGCAAGTATTGGAGACATTGCAGGTGTGAGTTATGCCACTTCTCAATTAACATCCTGTGATATATATATATAAAGCAAATCACTTTAGGAAAATATGGACAAATTGAAAAAACAGACACAACTTTTTTATATCTCTTGTGAACCTAAATTGTAACATCTTTTAAATTTTTATATTTCAGAATAAGATAATGTTGCTAAGCAGAATGTATGGTTTGCAGATACAGTGATTATTAAAATATTGGCCTTTAAAATAATGTGATCCTAACAGCCAAGATAACAGAGAAGAAGGGAAGAACTATTGGGTAGAATGTTAATTTCTTCCTATGCTACTTTTGCACTTTTTAAAATATTTTACACAGTTCCCTAATTTTTTCTACAGTGGAAATAAGGTCAAACATTTCTAAGAGCAGCTGTTACAATAAATTTCTTCTTGCATGGACGTTTCCCTTGGGCAGCGACTCTTTTCTTTCCTGTGAAATAGGAGATTTCCTCATTAAAATAGCACTTTAAATATTGAAGCCTCTAAGACTAGTGCAAAGATAATAATTTTTTATCCTGTAAGACCAAGAAATTACTGAATGCCAACAAGTATTCCCTATTTGGAATCATCCAAACTTATGAGTACTTAAGGAACATATTTAACACTATTCAGTGTTTAGCTCAGGGGGAAAAAAAGCTCCACAATATGTTTGCTCCATCCTGAAGTGGAAGAGTGAGGTGTTATGTAAAGCCATAACTCCTGATTCTCAATTCTGCCAAGAACAGTAATTTAAAATAGTAATTGCTCAGTTTTTCCATATTCTTTTTATTGTTGTTATATTCAGCTTTAATTAGAAGTTACAGCTCAGTAGTGACTTTATGAGGAAATTTCATCATATGAAGTCTTTACTGACCTTGAAACTCCTGCAAAATCTTTGACCCCTGACTTTTCTCTTCTCCCATATCCCTTTTAATGATAGATTAGGGCACAAGATAGGGAACTGGGAAACTTGCCTTGAACTGTGCAATGAGTAAATCAGTGGTAAAGTTCCTTCTTTTAACCCATTCTAGCAAACATGCAACTCTGGACTGAGAAAGCATTTCACACATCTGACTGAAAGCAATTTCTGCAAATCATAGTTGTAGGCTCCAGCAAACTCATCCATTTTACCTATGGCTGCTTTAGAACTAGCATATGCAAGACAACAGGAATGGTGTTTTGCAGTCTGAAGTTTAGAAATAACATGAAAAGAATAGATCAGTCCCATTCTTAGATGCTTCCAAATAAATATAAATTTCTAAATATAAACATGATAGCATCAGAAAATGTGCAAGCTATGTTGTGTAGTCATCAGATTCTTTGATCATCTGCTTCTGATATCACTTTTTCTGAAAGATACTGATGTACCTTTGTTATATTTCTCATAATGTCTTCTTGTGGTGCCAGGTAGGTTGTGCATATCCCTGAAAAGATGCTTAGTCAAATGCAATCAAAATTATCATTAATGTAAAACTTGTAAAAAATGAAAAGACATCCTTGAAACAGTTTGATCTTTTTTCCTGTGAACCTGCCTATGCCTTAATTTATTTTATTGCATATATTTATTCTGTGTAGTGCTTTCAAAGTAATACTCAGACCATGTTAAATAGTAGATATACCAGTTGCAGTTGAAAACAGAAAAGAAAATCTAAAAAGTCCAGTATTTTCATCCTTGAGCTCCTCTTGGTGCATTCCATCTTCAATGCCACATAAAGCAGTAATCTTTGACCCATTGATGCAGGGACATGAAATGTCATATTTCCTGAAGTTGATGGCTTTCATGTATTCCTCCTATTTATACCATGTATCTTTGTTCTTCCTGGTAACCCAGGAATCACATTCAAATCCTCTTAGTCAGAGGTGACTGTTTTGTATGTATGAGCATCAGACGTGTCTTGCATACTGCCGAAGGATGAAAGGGCTGAAGGTTACCTTTGACACGGTTTCAAGGTCTGATTGCCCATTGTGCCATAATCATTTTCTGCAGCTCGCTGTGTATTTTGCACAGGGACTGGCTGGACAGTTATGTTCAAAGGGATGATTGGCTTCTAAAAATAGGAGAATTACAAAATGGGAAAGAGCAAAATTGAATGCCAACAGCAGATAAAATACTCAGATGCCAGGTAAAGAAAAGGCAGACACAACCAAGTGTGAACTAGATAATCACCATGTGGAATTAAGGCAGAATTAGGTGATAGGCTTAAGATGAAAGGACCTCCAATTGTTAGAGTAGTTATTAAGTATTTAATTATTTTTAAGTTATTTTTGAATATCATGCCCTGTAAATTACTACACAAATTGCCTCCTATTGTTGGGGATTTTTTTTTTTGGTTTTTAATTGATTAATTATTTAAAGCTCTAGTGCTTTTATATGACAGAGGCTGAGCAATAAGAATATCTGAATGAAAGCTGTAAGTGTACACTGAAGGGAAGGCTTACAATCTGTGACAGTGGTATTGTGCATGTGGCTGTCACTAAGGTGACATCCAACTTGCCCAGTAAAAGACAAGCTCATGTGTTTAGAAAATAGTCTGATCCGGAAAATATAGTCTGTGCCAAGAACAAAGAACCCAGTAAAAAAAAAAATAGTATTTACTTTCAAAATAGCTTTCTAAAAGGAAAGAATAAATAAATAACAACACATTATATGTGCATATATTTTTTTCTTTATTAACTTATCTAAAATCATGCCCGTACTAGACTTTTGTTGTTTGAGAGATTTCCTTATTTTTCATAGTATCATAGTCTAATCACATTGTTACAAATGGTACTTATGTTTTTCTTTAAATCATCTCTTTTGAAATCCCCTGAACATTTTTCAGATAAGAATATTCCAACTTAATTAATAGTGTAAATCTAGGTTTTGTGGAAGCAAGTTCTAGGCTTTGCATGAATGTGGAAAATTGAATTTTTATGTATACTTCTCAGCAGTAATATTTTTTCTTAAGTGATTCTAATTCTTATCTACCCAATTTTTTGGACTCAAAATTTTTGTCTTTATTTCTTGGCCTACTTTCTGTACACAGATAGGTATATAAATTTTAAAAGAAAAGAAAATCCTGTCAAAGACCTTGAAAAACAATAGAATATTTCTAAAGAGCAGTGTCTGGTGCAGGGAGAATCACCACCTTCCTCACTGGTAATAACACGTAGACTTATTGATGAAAACCAGTTCTATATACTGCATGGTGTATGAAAGATGAGTGTGTTAACATATTTTAATAATTTTAAAATGTATTCTAAGCACATTCTCAATAGTTCTGCATTTTTTGCCACCTTTCCTTCTGAATTGCTGGTGTTTTTTGGTTTTTTTCTCATGTAAATGTTAACACAAAGTTGAAGGATCAAACTGTGCACATTAAGTTTTTGGTGAAGAAGTAGGGATTTCAACGGTTCCTTTAGAAGACAGAAATTTTTTTATGGTCATGGAACAGACAAACAAAAAGTATTGCAGCTGTGTTTATACCAAGCCCTGACTATTCAAAGTAGTGGTTTGTTAAATTTGAATAAGTACTTGATACATGCTTGTTTGTTCATTAATGTCTTTGTGATCAAATTGAAGAGAATTGCATTTAAATACACTGAAGAAATGCCCTTCTCAAAATCTATATATATTTAATTTATGTGTTGAATTGATACATTAGATTCTTGTCTAATGTTTATTGATCATTATTTACTGAGTGCAGATGATATCCTAAAATCTAATCTGAGCCTTCAAACACAGAAAAAACTACATTAAATAGTTACCAGTGAGAACACTGCTATATAAACAAGAAGAGAAAAGTTGATTATTTTGTCTTCTTCATTGCTGTGAATACTGACTATGGCTTTTAGAATATTATAGCTTAAAAAGAAAGAAGTAATAAAACATGTTTCTTATAACTTTCCTTCATATAGAAAAAAATATAATTTATCCCTTTTCCTTGCCCTGAAGAATGTAGTCTGGTATGTGTCCAAGATGCTTTATTCACATGGGTAACCCCAAGAGCTAATTTCCAAGAGCTAAGAGTGAAGGACTGGACATAACCCACTGAGTGGAACTAACTGCAGAAGTGTAATCTAACAGAATCCAAGGAGAAGTGCATGTTAAAGATACTTAATGGCACCTGGTTCTTTCAAATAAAGGAGATAGTGGGAGGGAATGAGCTATGGCCGAGGTCTTGGGTCTCCCAGCTGCAGTCTAGTACAAGACTACATGGAAGAGGTTGCTGACAGGACAGAGGACGTGTAAGTTATAGAGGGTTCCTATGCCCTTAAATGGCTGCTGAGTAAATAGAAAAACTCTGAAACACAATTTTTAAAATTTTTTACTTTCTCTGTAGAGAAAGTAAAAAATTTCTAAGGTTCCACTAGAAAGTCTTTCTATTCTTTATGTCTCCCAAAGGGATGAAGTATGAGCAATAGTAGTCCCATAAAATTAGAGCAGTTGGTCTTTCCATGAACACCAATCATGATTCATTTTGAAATCCCCTTTATGGCTTTCAGCAACTTTATAGCCAGGGGCTGACAAGAAAACAGGAAGGGTGTGAAGTAAGCAGGAGCCTTTTCTCAGCAGGCTCTCTGAGCAGTAAGCATTTAGCAAGGAAAAGAGACTCCTTCAGGGAGTGCCCCACAGCAGGAGCCTAGTTCAGGTGAAGTTCCCTCTAGGAGAGGCTTCAAATCCCACTGACGATATTAGGAAAACAAGAAAAACTATGTTTCTTACAGAAATACTTAAATTTAGTTAATTCACTTAAAAAGAAATCAAGCCTTTTAAAAAATTCTATAAAAGAAAACTTAATATTTTATTTCTTTGGGGCTCTTTTGATTATTTTAATTGGGTTTTTAGTGGGTTTGTTTTGGTTTTTGGTTGTTTGTTTGTTTTTGTGAGAGCTAAGAATTGTTAAAGCAGGGGAGAAGGATTATAGCATATAAAACTGCAGTGAAAGATAATGATAACATTTATATAGGCCTGTATATTTCTCTTGCAGCTATGCTAGGCACAAACCACAAAAGAATGGAGACAACAGAGAATATAGTGAAATAATTGCGGAAAAATATTTAAAATTAGTAACTGGAAGCAAAATTCCTGTCCAAACAATAATGACTTGGTCTGAAATACACTAAACTTCTGAGATGGTATTATATTATTTTATTTCTTTTAAATAATAAAAAAATGTCAAGAGCTCTATAACAAGTTAATCAAAAGGAAAAGAACAGTGCAACACAGAAGTTGGAACTGACTGTTGGGCTTGGTGGGGCCCAAGAAATGTTTGGTATTGTAGATACAAAAATATACATAAGGAAAATTGATACCTTTTTCTCTCCAAAGGTGTTTCAAAGTCAGCTGTGTCAGAGAAAGTGACTACATAATCTACACATAAAGATATAGAACTTTTCTTTTCAAAATGAGTGGCTCAATAACCAAATAAATTAATTTGACACTTGATTCTGTAAGGTGCTGAGCAGTTGGCTCTGATTCAGCAAAATGTCTCTTGTCTACTTCAGTCACATTATGACCTCTGTCCCTTAAAAATGTGCTGGGAATTCATTGTTAGAAAAAATGGGAAAAAAAAACCCCAAACTTAAACAACCTCTAAACCTGCAGATGTGATTACAGAATATTAATTTATCCAGAGAAGCATTTTAGTGTTTTGTAAAGATTTACTTTTAACCCCTGCAAAGGGTTGCTGCAAATTTGAGTTGAAACAACTTTTCAATTCACTTTTTTTTAAATATAGGTAGGAATATATTTTTTTGTCCTTGCAGGCTCCCTTTTTTAACTGTTGTTATCAGAAATGGGCCTGCTCTTACCTAATATTTTTGAAAGATCATTCTATTAAAAAGTTATACAGCATCTATGTATATTCATTGTTTTATTGAAACATGTAAACATGAAAAGCAAAATCTTTAATGATGTATTCTTTGATTCTCTGATTTAAAATATTTGTCTGGTTCAAGTCTATCTAAACTCAGGAAAGGGTCAAAAAGGATGGGCTAAGTTTCTAAAGGTCAAGTAGCACTAAATAAAATAATATTTTTATATTTTCAGTGCTTGGGAACAGGAGAGATTATAGGAAAAACAGAAGCTGAAAAATATACTGAGTAAGCAAAACACTGAATAATAACTAACCACCTCCACCCTGAGCAAGCTTAAACTCACAGCAGGTGCATTTCTTACTGCAAACAAGACAGGTTGTGAGAAAGAACAGAAGGAAAGAATCACCACAAAAGCTAAGATTAATTGGAGGTTGAGGGGATGGGTGGAATGTCACCTCCTTACCTACCTGCTGCACTGAGATACAATACAGGCAGGTTTTGGATAAAGATCTGAGAACCTAAATCCCTTGGGAGACCTCAGAAGCCAGACAATGTCAGACCTATAACTAGCTTGTTTTGACCTGGTTGTTGTGGTCGATAATAGTGTGATGGTTACAGTACTTCAGAAGAGTGAAACTGGGGTCACCACCTGTGCTGAACATTGTGGAAAAAGTAGCCAGCAATTTTTTGCTGAGGTGTGTTTCTTATCTTTTCTATCCTAAATTTCAGCCTACGCTTCCTTTTCTCATATTCTCAGCCGCATGTTTTCTCAGCTTGATGAAACAAAACAGTGGAGAGTCCTGTGCAAGTTCATTGTGTCTTGGTGGATAGGACCCTTCTGGAAACATGTCTGAAACCAGTGCTTTGTTTTACTTCATTTACTTCTACCTTGGACTGAAGTAAATAACATTCCTTGGTATTTCCTGTACTTGGTGATTAAGGCTCGTATCTGACATGGGTACACTGAATCACCTTTCAGAATCTGGGAAAATGGCCTAAGGTATTAAATTAAAGAAAGAGGATTACACTTCCAGTCCATGGAGGTGATTTTCAACCAGAATGAAAAGAAATTGGTTGTTAAATAATTTGTTGAATATTTGTTAAATAATGGAAGTAACAGACTACCTGCCCAAAGTTTAAATAAGAAAGCATGAGAATGAAATGGAAAATAAATTCTCAGAGCCTTTTAATTCTGACAGAACATCTGGTAATTTATACTATATGTGATTCTCAAAATGACCAATTTTCAAACCTTTTCTTAAATGTTCCTGTTTAAAAATAATTTTACTCAAATATATAATGATGCTAACTGGATCTACAAGCTTGAATTGTTGACACTGGAATACTTTCTACATGAAGTAAATATGTCACCTCTTGAGGACTTGGAAGGTGAAGTCTAGTTGGGAGCTCATCTCATTGAGTAGACTGGGAACTTACACAACTTGGATATCTAGCTATATGTGGTGTATCCTCTCCTCATAGCAGAGGTAGGTAAAATTAATCTAATTCATTTTAAGCAGTGAATTAAGAAGTGGGCAAAGTTTTAGGGCTGCCTTCTTCTCTGAACTGCAAATAAAGTCTTGGCAGCTCGGAGGGAGATAGATACCTGGGGACATCAGTAGATGTCATCTACCTTGACTTCTGAAGGTCTTTTGACGCTGTCTCCCATAACATCCTCATAGGTAAGTTCAATAAGTGTGAGTTAGATGAGTGGACAGTGAGGTGGATTGAGGACTGCTCCAGGTGAACCTGCTTAAATAAAAGGGGTTGGCCTAGATTATCTCCAGAGATACCCTTGTATCCTCATCATTCTGTGATTATGTGATGTAAAGGATAAGTTTTTGGCAAATCCTTCCTTGTATTCACAAATAATATTCCACTTAAATACTGGGACATTCTTTAAAATCACATTTTTTTCTTTACTTTTTTTGCCATGAAAAATGATTTGAAGTTGTTGTAGTATCATGGAAAGTTAAGTTCACAAAATGTTCTCCTGAGTCTAATCTAGTGTCTCTTTACAACATTTGTGGTGTTTTGGAGTTATTTTCAGGGACTTTTTTTGCATGCTTCTTAATAATTGAAACTTTAGTAGTAATAGTGTTCTACAAGTTTGTTTATTCTTTTTCAGTCCTGTCATTTCAATGTGAATTAACATTAGCAATGTAATTATTTTGCTTTAGTACAGTCAAATACATTCTATAAAACAGTTTGTTATTTCATTTTGGTTTTTATTTTAATGAGACTTTTAAGAATATGTAGCTTATATGAAATCAGCAGTAGAAGGTGAGGTATGCATAGCATCATTAAATTTCTAGTGAAAGGTATATACTGTTACTGTCAGTTGAAAAAATATATTTAACACATTTAAGAACCATTGATTTTTCCAAAACAGTGTCTTCTATACTGCTGCCACTAGTATAAATATCTTTTTAGCAGAACTCTACCACCTTCAGGAAACAAGAGGAAAAACAAAGAAAAAAAGAAGCAAAAAAACCCCACAAAACCAGTCATCAAAGCTTCTAGGAGCTGATGATCTAAAAACTGATCTTTCACAGTCAGATAATAGCTTAAGAAAATCATGTTTGAACCTTGTCTGTCATGAATTCAAAACATGACCTCAGTTCTAGTGAATTTTTGTTCCCTGAAGGGTTTTAAAAAATTAAAGAAGTGAAAATAGTAGCACTTTAAAAATGAATTTAAATAAATTAATAAACATACCCTGACCTTTTTAATTAGAAGGAATTGAAAACAGTTAAAATTATATCAACTGTCTTTTAAGAATTCTTACAGAAACTTATTAAGAAATTCATAATGATAGTAGACAAAACTGATTATATTAAAAAAGTAATCAGAATGTTTATTAAAAAAGAGAGTATTTTTATCATGCTGAATGGAATTAAAAAATAATAACAAGCTTGTTAAAAGCTGTTAAAAAAGAGTAAAAAAATCCCTTTTTCTAGCACTGTGACTTTCAAGTAAAGGCATCCAAGAATTTGACTCAACAATCAAGTAATGGTAGAACTATTTGAACTAGGAAAACCTTACTCCAGACAACTCCAAAAGACCTGAAATATTTAGGGTATTACAATTTGTGTGTACTGGAATTCAAAGCACAGTCTTGTCCCTGGAAATGATAGCTCTTTTCAGCTTCTTTGTGGGTGTAACGACCAAGACAAGGGTAAGTAAGGATTGTCAATGATTCAGGTGAGTTTCTTGGGATACAGGAAGGAGGTATTCCATGCTACTGTTAAAATAGTATTTCAGACAGGTTATCTCTTATTTTGCGGGTTTAGATATTTTTTTGTTGTTGTTGTTGTTTTCGTATTTTTTTTCACCCTCTAACAGTCAAGTTTTGATGGATTATCAAATAGGAAAACTTGGAGAAAATGTTTAATGTGCTTCATGGAATATTTGTTTTGCCTGTGATGTGAACTGAGCCATGTCACTACTTGGCACTGTAGCATAGGTATAGATTTTTATTTGTTTGTTTGTTTTTTTCTTATGAGGTGATCTTATAACTCAGATCATACATTTTGCATTCTTCCAAAGTTAAACTGTTGACTTGCTTGAATAAAAATAAACTAGAAATACAGACTTTCTTATTTTTGGAGCTCTGAAAAGAAGGATATGGGTTGACAAATGTAGTATCAAAACACATTTACTTCTGATGCAGTCTCTGGAATTAGTTGGTTTTTATTATCAGAGTAAGTGGTTTCTGTTTCTGGGAAATAATTTATCATTTTCAAATAGAAAACAAACCAAACGAGCAAAATATGCAAACAGTAAAAAAAACTTCGTAAGTTATATTAATGTTGTCCTTTTAATACTTGCTAATCTAGCAAGCACTAGTTAAATGGGGTTCCCAAGAACACATCTTGTTTTACGACAGTCGTCCAATATCCTTAATGAGCCTGCTCAACTTTGTATTCTTCCCTGAGTTAATTGAAGGAATAGTTTTAGCAAGAAATGTAGATATATTGGAGATAAAAATGGCATTACCTCATGGAACACCAAATAGAAGTGCCATAGAGACACACACAGTGATGTCACTTACAATGCAAGACATGCTGAATAAAAGGAATTGCAATTCCCAGAGGGGACAAAGTACACAATATTTAATGGGAACACTGCACACCAATTCTGAAACATGGAGAAGACCTGACAGCACTAACAGCTTTGACAGCAGAAGATGAGTCTCCAGCGTATGACATCTGACCTTAGAAAAAAAATAAAAGTTTATCTCCCTAGTTACTAAATGCAAAGAATGAAAAGGACTTGTCAGAATGGGATAACTGAGTCACTGTTTCTTTCAGCATGACCAAATCTGGAGCAAAATATGACACAAATATGTACATATACTAGGGTGTAACTTTTTGTCCTTCCAAACGTGGCAATTTATATTATTACATCTCAAATAAACATTATACTAGAGAAACAGTATATTAAATAATGTGATAAAATTTCATATACTTTGAAAACAACAAATTAAAATGAGGTTATTTTTTGCATGACCACATTAGCAGCTATGTCTTATTCACCTAATGGTCTTTTAGGAAGTTGGATTTATAGCAATAAAACCAATGAACAAGAGAACTCTTTGTTTAGCAGAGGATAGTATCTTCACTGTCATTGAAACTTCCTGACAAGATATCTAAAGGCAATAAGACAAAATAATAAAAATATGTATTTAAGACATCATTTTTCTATTTTGTCATGAATATGTAGCAATTTTCAGTTTGTCATTGAGATGTTACATGCATGACTTTTAGATTACATTAGGTATTTCAGTGTAAATCACCTCAAAAATAATTTTCTGTAAAAAGTAGTTTAATTATTACATTCAATTGATGCATAAGATATTGGAGTAGCTCATCGAAAGAGAAGGGAATGAAGAATCAGAATACAAAATGAAAAGTCGACTAAAAAAGGGTTGGGAACAAATTTCCTTACCTTGTGGCTAGTTTAACAACTTGTATTCTATATAGAGTAGGTTGTACTTGTTTTTCATTTCAATTATAAATATCTTCCTTAGACAAACAAAGTCTTTTATCTTGTCACTTATTTTTACATCCCTTTTTCACATCAGAAACCAGTAAGACATCATACTGTCCTTTGTAAAGGCTGGGCATGAAGAGAACTGAATTTAGAATTTTTTATATTAAATAAAGTGCACATAGATATTCTGTGATATTGCTGGAGTGAACAAATTTATACGGTTATTTTCAATATCCAGGGATAGAATACAGATAATTCCTAAGATAATATCAATTTTAAAAACTAATTTGAGTAAAATAAAAGGAAATATGATTATTTTGTTGTAAAGAAATTCAGTTCTGAGCCGTTTTCTTATTTCTGGCTAAATAATCATTTTCCCACAAAAATGCAAAGATGCAGTTTAGACAGCAAAAGTATTCAGTTATATTAAAGATTCAGATGCTAATTAATATTTGATTTCAAAATTGAATTGTAATAAATTTCAAAAATTGTCATAATTGGCCCCTACTGATATTATTTGGGGTGATGGTTTTGTTTTCTTTTCGATCTGATATAGGATTATTTTTAAGGAATAATTTTGAGACTTGTGTTGATTGGCCTACTTAGGCTTCAAATTTTATTTATGGGAGAATGCATCAGCCACAGTGATGTGCACAAATCTGTCTGTTTCACAGCTAAAAATGTGCATCAGTGGATTTTAAGTACTTTAATTCCTAGATAGAAATATAATCCAATGGATTAGACATCTGAGCTGTTTAGAACATTTTCTATTTATTCCATTCTCTTGCTCTGGTGAGTCTCCTTTATTGCTTCCTGCCTCTTGCATTTCTGTTTGTTCAGCTTAGTGTCAGTAGGAAAGCAAATTCTATAAGAAGGATATTTTCTAGAATGCTCTTTGGCCTAATGTTTGGGACACTCTTCAGTAGTGCAGGAAATGGCATTTCAGCATTTCAGTTCCTATATTGTTGAACAGAACTGAGAATCAGAGAAAGAGAGCTTATTTTTATTTTCTGACACCCATGTCAGCTTCCATTGATGACTATAGAAGTTCATGCAATGGATTACAGACAGTGGAAATATAAGGATGGAATTCAGTCTATTCAACAGAGATACTGTGTCCATCATATATTCCATGGCTTGACTCAGAAAGACAATTTAGTGAAATGACTAGCATTTTCTTGGAAATATCGGAAAATACAGAAATCCAATATTTGTAATACATTCAATTGCTATGCTAGAGATGTCCCTCTCTATCTGCCTGGGTTTTGTTTGGTGATTTGTGGGTTTTTTTGTAAGATTATTTTGAACTCTATGTGGATATAGAGGTCTCATTATGTTGTTTCACAATCCACATATTATTTATGTTGCTTTGAAAAGATCCCTGACTCAACTATTTCCACCAACTCTACCCCAGTTGACCCCTTTTTTTTTGCATTAGTACTCCATTACTTTGGCACTGGTATACTGGAGTTGTCTTTGGATTTTTGCCTTACGATGTTGCAAAAGGAGCAACATTCTCTACCAAAGTAAAATAAAACAGCTAGGCTGATGTAGGTAAAATACTACCTATTTACATCAGCAGAAAATTTGGCCAAATTTTCAGCCATTTATGTTACAAACTTTATTAATGCAAGGTTATTGACTCCCTCGCTTTATCAGATGATGAACTAAAGCCCCAGTACAGTTAGTAATTATAATAGCCACTAATTTACCCACGCAGGGTGTTGGTCTGAGGCTTTGAATCCATGAAGAATACCAGCTGGCAATATTCAGCAAAATGGTGCTTCCTAGTAGAGGGATTTCCCACCAGAGCAGTTTGTCAGTGCAGCTGTTCATCATTATGTACAGTCAGTGACACTGCAGCCTCCATCTTTTACATAAAATGAAATGTTGCACGATTCCCCCCCCTCAGAAACACTGCTAAACTTCCACAGTCTTTGTGCCATCTATAAGTTCTTTATGGATATGTGAATATGAAACATGAGGAATTTCTATTCTATTTTTAAAAATTATGAAACTTTCCTATACAAAATCAAATTAAATATACCCATTGAAATAAGTCAGCATTTAAACTTTAAATTGCCCTTAAGCTTAAAGTGGATGTGTATTCATTTCTAAGAAAATGTTGCTTCTCCTTCATTAAAATAAAATATTAAGCACTATCAAGAAGAAATCTTCAGTTTACACACTCATATTCACACCCATTTTCCATTTTTCTTGCAGAGAATTGTTGAACTTTTAAGTGCGGCTTTCAAATATTACTTATGAGTATTTATTATTCATCTCAGCTTTTGGACAATATACCTACTCAAAACAGTTTTGAGTAATTTACTGTTGTGATAATTGAGAAAAAAATGACACAATATAGTAAAATGATCAAATAAACTACTTGGAAACTGAAAATGGTTCTTTGGGCTGTGACATGAAAAAAAATGCAGGATTAGAGTAACATCTAAAATGGATATATAGCTATTACTTCCCCTCCACCCCCTAGAATATTTCACATAACAGGATCTTCCACTGATTGTTCTAATACATAAAATGCCTTCATAACCATATCAAAATATTCTAAATGTGTAAGTCAAATAAATTGCATGATTTTGTATAAACATCGTGGGTAAAATCCTGACTTGACAGAAAACAACAACAAAATGCTTCTTTGTACTAAATAAAACCTACTTAAAATCTACTGAAGTTAGTATCTACTGAAATAGTGCTATTGCTACTATTGCTAATGCTATTGTGGTATTATTTAAACTGTAGTATTTTGGTGCTAGATACACAGATTTTCACTATCACAGAAAACTGAATTGCTGTCTTAAAGATGCAAGATTCATGCACAGCACATTCTAGCTATTGGCAGGAAAATATATTGGTATTTCTCACAAACACTAAGCATCATTAAATTCTACTGATCTTCAGAGATGTAAGTTCTATAAATGCTACTATTTTTATATTTTTGTGAGTTTTGAAATTGCAAATCTTTTTTGTGTATAAACTTTATAAATTTTGCTGTATGAGTTCCTCTAATAATTCAGTCAGAGGTTCATCTTTTAGATGATCTATTTTCCAAGACCAAAATTCTAATTTCTTTTTGTGCTTTGTATCCTTCTATATAAGACTTCGAACTCACAATATTCTTAGGGATGACAAACAATATCATGTTTCATAGTACAGAACTGATAGAGAATCTTTTGAAAAAGTGGAGGGAATTACTTTTTTTTTCTTTAGTTTCTCTAAGCAGGAATTTTTTTGTTGGCTTAGGCTTTGGTTTTGGAGAGTGGGTTTGTTTCTTTGTGGGAGGTTTTTTGTTTGTGTTTTGGAGTATTTTTTGTCTGTTTGTTTTGGTTAGTTGGTTTGGGGTTTTTCTGGATTTTGTGTGTATTTTTTTTTTCCTTTGGGATTTGGATGGGAATTTTTGGTTTTTTTTTTGTTTTTTTTTTTTTTTTTTGTTTTTTTTTTTTTTTTTTGTTTTTGTTTTTGTTTTTTTTTTTGTTTTGTTTTTTTTTTCTTTTTGTTTTTTTTTTCCTTTTATCCTAGTATGTAGGCTGAATATATGCTAAAGAATATGGCTAGCCTTTGGTGGTGTCAGGTATTTGTGGTCCCTTTAGGTAGCACTTGTCTTTAGGATTAATAACATTTTATTCCTGTGGGACTTACAGAAATGATACCTGACCCTGTTAGAAAATGCACAGGCACACAGTGTTAAGCTTTCCCTCTCCTAAAATCTTATTTTAGAGAGGCAGTCACAGGCTAATGAAATGAGGATAGCAGAGGCACATGGTGAAAAGAGTAATGGATTATAATTTATTTGAAGAGAAGTCATTCTTAGGAGGGTATTCTGGTGGAAAGAAGTAAGAAATAGACAAAGGATGATAGCTGAAGGGAGTGTGCTAAAGAAAAGACAGGCAAGAGAAATTAAGATGGGGCAGAAAATTTACAAAAATACAGACAAATCTCATTCAAAAACTGCTTATAATTTACATCCCCAAATTTGGTTTCTATATACCTGCTTCTACTAGTCTGACTTCTTTATTGTCTTTGCTCTCCTGGAACAAGCATAGGACCAAGGACAAATGTTTTTATATCTGGGGAGAACTTTAGTAGCTTGCCACAAGAGAATGTCAGTGGGAAGTCTCTAGGTCTCTAGGCTGTGCAGACTTTGGTTTGGTTGCTTGTGCTCTGACCAGTTTTAACTTTTTAAATCTTTTCTCTGTGTGCAGTGTCTTGTTTGTAGACCCACCAATCATTATCATGCCTAAATAGCATAGGAATATAATGGAATAGCATGGAAAGGTGAGCTAGCTACTGCATATTGCCAAACCAAACAAAAAAAACAAAGTGTATTTCGGTTTTGATACAGATGGCCTATCAAGTTTTTCAGTGTTATATTAAATCTTTGCTCTTTAGATATTTCTAAAACATGCCTTCCACAAAAACTCAGTGTTGCTTGCTTATAACAATACTTGACAAAGAAAGAAAGAACAAGATTCTATTTTGTAAACACATTACAAAAAAAAAAAAAAAAAAAAAAAGAGATGAAGAAAGATAAATCACAGAGAATCACACAGAATTTGCTGAGTTGGAAGGGACTCACAAGAATCATGGAGTTCAACTCCTAGCCCTGCACAGGGCCACCCTAAAAATCAGACCATGTGCCCGAGAATGTTGCCAAATGCCTCTTGAACTCTGTCAGGATTGGTACTGTGGCCACTTCCCTGAGGAGCCTGTTCCAGTGCCCAAACACCCTCTGGGTGAAGAACCTTATTCTAATATCCAAAATAAACCTCCCTTGACACAACATCAGGCCATTCCCTTGGGTCCTGTCACTGATCACCACAGAGAAGAGATCAGTGCCTGCCCCTCTGCTAGCCCTCACAAGGAAGCTGTAACTGCAGTGAGGTCTCCCCTCAGTCTCCTCTTTTCTGGGCTGAATAGACCAAGTGACCTCAGCTTCTCTTCATATGGCTTCCTTTCAAGGTCTTTCACCATCCTTGTTGCCCTCCTTTGGACACTCTCTTAATAGTTTAATATCTTCCTTTTATTGCAGCACCCAAAACTGTCCCGAGTGCTCGAGGTGAGGCCACCCCAGTGCAAAGCAGAGCAGGACAATCCCCTCCCTTGCCCAGCTGGCCATGCTTTGCCTGATACTTCACTCGACACGGTTGCCCCCCCTGGCTGCCAGGGCACTGCTAATTCATATTTAAGTTTCTATGGACCCTCAGGTCCCTTTCTGCAGCACTGCTCTCTAGCATCTCTTTTCCCAGGCTGTACATCCAGGGCTGCCCCATCCCAAGTGCACAGTCTGGCACTTCTCTTACTGAACTTTTTATGGTTGGTGATTGTCCAGCTCTCTAATTTGTTAAGGACTCTCTGCAGGGCCTCCCTCCTTGCCTTTGAGAGAGTCAACACCTCCTCCTAGGTACTGCCTGTGAACTTAGTATCCCTTCAATTGCGGCATCCAAGTCATGAAGAGCACAGGGCTGAGGATGGAGCCCTGTGGAGCCCCGCTAGTGAGAGATCACCAGTCTGTCACCCCATTCCCTGTAACACTTTGTGCCTGACCTGTCCGCCAGTTGCTCACCCATCGCATGATGTGTTTATTGAGAAAGGGAAAGACACAAGTTCTTTGTTCTTATAACAGCAAGACTTGTACTTTTTTTTTCACTCATGGATGATTTAATAACTGTAGGTCTTTCTCATGTAATTTTTCTTCTCTGTTTAAAAGAGTTTCCTCGAAGAGTTACAATTCATTTATATAAGATATTAAGTACACAGTTAAAGAAGCTGAAAGACTTTGCTATTTCTCTTATTTGCATACATTTATTCAGAAAAATATATAATAATTAATAATTTATAGGAGGCTTCTAAGAGTCTCCTGTGGAAAAACAATTTCAGAAAGATAATGTGAGAATGCAACAATATCTCTCCCACCATAGGTTTTTTAAAAGTCCTGCCAATGCTACACGAATTTAATCTTTGGTATAATCTAGGTTTGTGTAACAATTTCACTCTGAGAGCACAATACTACAGAGGGCATTGGTAATGCTTTGTTTTCTGTGGAAGTCAGTTAAATATAGAAATAATCTGGCCATGAGTATTTGTGAGGGATTAGGTAGCAAATAAAGTGGGAATTGAAATAAGCATTTTTACCAGAGAAAATAAGTAAAGCAAGAACAAAATGACTTTTAAGCTTAAAGATGTCTAATAGTGGATATGGAATAGACATCCAAATGTCATTATTGTTAAGTGTGTATACTACTATTCTCTAGTGTCAGTTAAGAATTGAACAAGAAATGTTGCTCGTAATGACCTGTGTACATAGTATAAATAATTTTCTAGCATTGAGCACAGCAGATTTACCAACAATCTCAGAAAATAATTTATTTCTCACAGTAAAATTTATTTACAGGTTTGAAATGCATGAATTACTCGTTTGGACAAATTTGTATTCCCGTCTTCATAAGTGAGACAATTTGTATCAATATCAGAGTAAATCTAAACTGAAGGTAAAAAACCCAACAACTGTAAAGGAATATCCCCACTCCCATTTCAGCTTTATATATATATATATATGTATATATAAATTAAAACTTCCAATCCTTTGGCTATATTGTCCAGTACAGGAGTTTATGAGAGCTCTAAAGATCCTGTATAAAACTCATTGTATAAATTCTACGTTTATAACTGCAGATGCTCATACAGCACTCATGTATTTTTGCTGTAGCAGCAGCTTCAGAAATTTTAAGACTCTAGTAGCAATTCCTTGCTATTAACTGCAGCACAGAAGAACTAAAACAGAGGCTAATAACTCTTATCACATCTAAAAATGGACAGAGCTGTCATTAGGCAGTCTCCATTGACTCCAAAAAAAAGCTAGATGATAAGATTCAGCAAGGTTCTTAACCTTAGTAAAGTTAGATGAAGAGGAATCCTGTTCTTAAAATCTTCCCTGAAGTTTCTAATTTTGGTTAAGCTCTTATAGTACCTTAATACCTTTGTTTGAGCTTAGGTAGACACATAATTTTCATCACTCTGAGCATTTTGAGGCCCACTGTAGAGAAGAGAATTCAGCTCTGTGTCCTCATTGCTTGCTGCTCTGTGTGTTCAGACCGTACGCATAAGAAAAGTCATAAGCAGAAAAGGATGGTAAAACTTTGAAAAAAAGACAACAATTGAAGACATATCGTTTCCAATCTGATTGTCACTTTCTATGTTAAAAATGCTGGAAATAAAAATTACTTCCCAAAATGACTGGGAACACATCAAAACTGTATTCAAAGTTTTAACTGACTCACATTTTTTTAATATTCAGGGCAAGAAATTACTTTTCCAGTCTTAATGGGGCTTTGAACTGACACTGACATTTTGATGCATTATGTTTTTAGCTTTTTTGACTCCTGTGTCTTCTATTGAGAGCTGAAGAGACATTTAAAATATTTAGTGCTCTACCTAATGCCACAGAACAATGTTAAAGCTCTAATTTCATCTTTTA
Source organism: Vidua macroura (assembly GCF_024509145.1). Classification (NCBI taxonomy): domain Eukaryota; kingdom Metazoa; phylum Chordata; class Aves; order Passeriformes; family Viduidae; genus Vidua; species Vidua macroura. Next base: position 22,131,214 of record NC_071572.1, read on the forward strand.
ATGGAATACTCCTGTGCTAATAATATGATAATTCGTTATTGATAGATAATTCTATGTAGTCCCCGTACATAGTTCATATTACCAATAATTATGGTCCTTATTTTTTTTTTATTCGCAGTTTTAAATGAAACTCTCATTTGTTTTAAGGAAGTTTATCCTGAATTAAAACTACTGCATCTGTTATTTTGTTTATTTTATCTAAGTCTTCTTGAGTCAATGGGCATCTTTGTAGGGACTTGCATGGATGTGGGATTTATGCCAGTGAAGAGTGCCCTTTCAGTGAAGCTTGAGAGAATGGGGCTCACTTCCAAAGATTTACAGACTTAGGCTTGATCTTGGATTTATTCTCAAAAGGATATAAGGATCCAAAGTTCAGTTTTATTATGTTGCACAGTTATGCCTCATTGCTTTTTCTGTAATAGAGGGATAATTACAGTTTCTCTCACAAAATGCTCAACTTATCTGTCTGAAGTCTAGGGGCAAAATTTAAAACAGGTAAGTATTTATATTAATGGCTAACTGCTATTTTTGAAATCCCTATTCAGGTACAGCCTAATCCTTTAAGAAGCAAGATCTCTTTCAGCTCTCAATAAAAAGCTATTCACAGAGAGGGTTTCCCAGATCATTTTAGTAATACTCGGAAACTAGCCTTTCATGGGAATAACTAGGAGGGAGAGAGAGAGAGGTTAAAAAACATACATGAAAGGCCACTAAAAGCTGTCCAATGACAGTGCCTATTGCCTCAAAGTCCAGTTTCTAGTATCCCATCTATTCTTGACTTCTGATACCTTTTTACAGCAAAAAGCAAATGAAATTATGATGGTTAAAATGATACATTTTGTAATTTAAGTGATGTTTTAATACTGCTGTGGATGAGAGGAAATTCTTCCATATTCTCCCCTTTGCCCATAACTCAGTTCTGGAATATAAATAATTTATTGTTGTTTACCACTCATGTGGAGTAGTTTTGCAAGAATTTTTCCTTGGAATTTTGAGGGATATAGTCCTCATCTATAATGGGATCAGTACAAAACCCTCATTATGTTGTTAATGATACTTTTGCATGATGTATTTATAGTTATGTTTCTTGTCAGAGTTTGCTTCCAAATTGTTGATTTTATGCTGACCTTCCACTTGACTTTCCTCTATTTAGGGCTAATAATGGCAAGTTAATAATATCACAAATATCTTTATGTCAAATGTAAAATGCATCTTATGTAAGAGATAATATATATATATATATATATGTAACATATATTACTGTATTCTGCACTGGTATATTATGATTGCAGTATTTCTTTGGAATTTTCATTTAATACTAACATTACTTTTTATGAACTTTCAAGTTTGGGTCATTTTCTCAGGAATAATTCTCATTCTTTAATTCCTGTGATCTTATTTACCAACCTGTGAAACTTTTTAGACTGGCAAAATTTACTCTGAAAGGAATGTTGTGCTGTAGTGCTTCTCCTGAGGTCTGATAGATTTGGTTACTGCCAGACACAGACTTGGTTACTGCAGACACTGAAAATGCTGGTTAAAAATTAATTCTTTTTTCTCCGTTCTTCATTCCATGACATGTCTCAACATCCTTTGGTTCTTTGAAGGAGTTGAAATCTAGTTTAACATACAGATTTGAACCTTTTTTTTTTCAGTGATTTACATTTGTGATCTAGATCTAGGTCTTTATAATTGTGCCTTGTTTAAATGAAATTATTATTTTTATATTTTAAGTTTTGTTTCTCGAAAAATCTACTAGCAAAGGGTAAATTTCCATGTAAAATGTTTTTATTTGTCTCAGTGGCAGGAGGAACATATAAATATGAACATGCACAGCATATCAATTATATATTTATTAATTCTGGTATATTCATGGCTCAGTAGCAACATAGAATGTGTTACAGTGTTTGTATTAATAAAAATTACTGATCTAGAAGCAATATGGGCTTCTAGCCCCCTCCCCCTCCCCCACTCACCCTGAAATGTGTTAAAAACCTAGTCTATTAATTTTTCTATTTTTTTTCTCAGAACATCATTAATGTTTTATAAAAATTGAGTCATCATTAGAAGAAAGTAATCCTCAACTATACTTGTGGCAGCCCAGAATCCCTGTAGAGGACACCAGGGAAACTGGGTTAGCTGTAGTATGCATTCAGTGGAAATCATAGGCAGAGCTAATATCCACTTTGTTATGAAACCTAAACTTTTCCTTCTACATGGAATTACTGGGGTTTTTTGCTGCTGTAATGAAAAGGCAACATCTCTCAGAGATTTTGAGAGAAGCACAACTTCTTATAGAACTTGTGGTTTAATGGCATAAGGTAAGGCAGCCAAACTGCCATCCTAAACAAGGACAAGATGAATGAATAAACTATTCTATTTTATTGTAAAGGTGATTAGAAGTTGCCATATGAAAATCACTGTTTTATTATAGACCAACAGCAGTACCCATTCACAACATTGTGATCTGCCTCTGTTTCTGGAAGTGAAACAATACATTCCAGTGGCTTGCCTCTGGTACAATCAATGGTAGAAGGGAAGGGAATTTTGGTCAGGAAAAATATAGCTTAAAAATGAAACAGTTGCATATTAATAAGAAAAATTGAATGGAAAGAAGAATTACTTCTTGTAAGAAAAGAAGCTTCCATCTATGTATGACATTGAAATGCTTAATGAAAGGGTCAAATCTGATGAGGGATTTCTTATGCTATAACTTTGCTTAGTGCTGCCAATCTAATTCTCACTCTAAGGATATGCCCCAGTAACTGATGCTGGTGAGTTTATAGTTAGCTATATCATCTAGTAGTTGTACACAGGGGTGAATATGTACGTTTTAATGGGTCTGCAGTAATTTAAAATGAATCATCTCTTGGTCCCAGACTAGAATATAAACTTCCCTTCTTTATTGGTGGATTGAAAGATAATCTGTGTGTGTTAAAAATGTGATAGTATCGTCATAACATCTTCAAAATTGCCTTTTAGTAGGCAGAGGTGTTTTTTTGTGAAATAAAATAATTCCTCACATAGATTTTGTGCTACTAGATCTGTTCTTAGAGGGGTTCTATCAACATCATGTGCTCACCTTTAGATTAAAGTATCAACAGTACTTGCTCTTTTAAAAAAACCTTCTATGTTTATATCTCATTTGAATTTGTCTCAGTTTAGCTTACTGCCTTTTTGTTGTTGTTTTTGAGACTTTTCCTTGCCAAATAAGTGACATTTTGTAATCGTAAATGTCTTTTTATATTGAAATTAAGTTTTATATCAATCTTTTTGCAAAACCTCAGCAGATTTGGATTCCAAAATCTAAAGAATGGAATTTCATTATGTGTGTATGCCTTAAATGTAGTAGGTACTTGTTACCCTTAAGATTAAAGAGACATGTAAAGATCTAACTCAGCTTTCTACACTGACGATATTTGAAACTAAGAGAGATGAATCCTATTTTTTTTTTTTCTGTTATAGAATTCTGCATTTTTGGCTCATTCTTCATCCACATTGTTAATCTCTAAAAATAAAAACCTCAGAATGGATTACTTCATAGGGATGAAGTCATCTCTCTTTTCTTACAAACTGCTTCCTCCTTAAATATCCAAAGATAGCATCAGTTTATCACACTGGAATCTTCTCTTCAGTTGCTCTAAAAAAAAACCCAGCCCCTTGGGGCTTTTCATTGATTTGTAGGTTACTGCCCATTGCTCCTCTCACATTCACATACATTCCAAAGCTATGGCTTCCACTCCATGCTCCTGCGTAAATTTGTGCTTTGCTGTGGATAAATAATTTTTGTATGAAGGAAAAAGAGCGGAATATTAAGTGTATTTGTAGCTTTCTGCCTGAGTGTTTTATCCCCTTCAGATCAGTTGTCTGTAAGATTTATCATCTGTGATTTTCTATTTATTTTCATTGATGAAAACATTTGCTTTGCAACATGCTGAATTAGAACTGGAAGCCGTATTTTCTTTATTCCATTATTAATTCTAAAAGTGGTTTTCTGTGTCTTGGGTTTTCAGTTTCTCTACTCCAGTTTCTTCATTTGCAAAATAAGGGTAATTGAATTTTCTTACTTTCAGAGGCAGGGCACCAATAAAGTACCATAACATGAAACAAAAACAAAACCAAAGAAATTAAAAATAAACAAACAAAAAACCCAAGCAAACAAACAAAAAACCAAAATGTTGGGAAGATATAAGAGGTGAAGAGAAGGCAGGACAGAGTGATATAAAAGTAATCACAGAAATTGCTCTGTAGACCTACAGGCAGAAAAGGCCAGTTTGACTAGAGAGCATATACACACCTGTGTGTCTCTGCCACACCTTTTCCATCAGTCCCTTTTCCAGAAGAGCAAAGCAGTAGGGATTCACGCTCTTGTACTTACTGCAACCTTAATTATCTGAGCGATAACAGAAGAAACACTGACATAGACCTGTGGTAATTTAAGACAAAATCTCTTGATATTAATCTATCAAAAAAAAAATCTGTTGGGATTTTTTTAACCCAATTTCACACACTCTATTTCACTTGATATGAAATTAAGTCTTAGGTTCTAAAATTTGGTGTAAACAGGTTGGGTTTTTTGTGTTTTTTTGGTTTTTTTTTGTTTTGTTTTGGTTTTTTTTGTTTGTTTTTTTTTTTGTTTGTTTGGGTTTTTTGGGTTTTTTTTGTGTTTTTTTTGGTGTTTTTTTTTTTTTTTTTTTTTTTTACATCCAAATTATGAAATTAGAAAATTGTGAGCCAGGAAGTACAAGGCAACTTGACACTCAGATTTCTATCCCTCTGTGTACCTCAAAAATTCTGTTATATGGAATGGATATGACCTGAAGTTTAAGACCCTAGAAGCAATAATAATAGTGCACTAACAAGGAAGTAAAAATTCTCAGATCTTCCTTTGAAGATGAAGAGCCTTGTATCCATCTATTTTCTCATTGTAATGAAGATTGTATATATTGAGATTTATGCTTTTTAGGGGGTATTTTGAATGTCTGTGGGTTTGTGTGTTTGTGAATGTGTATGTTAAATATTTCAGAACAAGAAAACATCAATAATATGCTGAACTTCTGTCCAGGGGGTTGGGTATTTTCCTGATTTCTAGTCTTCATTCTTAGATGCTATGTTTGGTATCAAACTAAAGACAAAAAATATATCTGCACTGATGTTATGTCCCTAAAGCTCTTTCTCAGGAGGATACTGACGTGATAAAAAAATCTTGAATAAAAATAGAGGGGAAAAAAAATTAAAAACTGTGAATGGGCTGAATGACCCACTTAGAAACATATTTGGTGACCTGACATGAAATAGTTAGAGAATGAAAAAGGCACTGCTAAAAATTCTGCATCCTTTTGGGAGCCCTGATATCTTCAATAAGAATATCTGTACAAAGACTTGTTGTCACAGACAAATAGTGCTTGTGAGTCATTGCTTTGATTCCAAAGTAGCACGCAAGCAAAATTGTCTCTGTTCCTAGTGCAACAAATTCAGCAAATGGTGACAAACAACTCACCAGCTTACATAAAAGAACACACTAGCCAGGGTAAGTTAAAAGTTTCCTTAATTGTTAGGTAAAATACCAATTGCCACTACCTGTTTTACTTCTATTCATGTATTCTGTATATATTTGCATTGCAAAAGCAAAGCCCTCTGTATATTACAAAGTGTGTGGATCTAATACAAGCTTTCTAAAAATAATCTGAAAATTATTTTTAAAGAGCACATTCTGTAGTAAGCAGTGCTGGAAATCCTTTCTGGAAAGTTTAATTTAGATGTTTGTAGAGATGTTGGGATGTTTATTTGGTAGCACTGCCTATTGGTTACTTGTGTTTGATTAGATGTTGAATCCAAACACTATCTCTATGGTCCTTGCAGATGCCTGACTTCATGTTTAGCATCTATTCTACAAAAAATAGTGTTTATTAGTAAGGCAGTCAGTAGAGAAAGTTAGGCAGCTCTGGAGACCATAGGAAAGACTGGCTTTTCCTTAGTCAAGTTTTTCCTAATTAAGACAAAGCAACCATCTTACAGGAAGCAGACACTGCTGAGAGCCTTCCTCTTAGGAATTGGTAAGGCTTGCATTCAGGAGCAGTCAAAACAGCTATTTCTCATCTTACCTTGAGAGTATTCATACAAAATGTAGAAACCTGTTTTACAAACTTACTCATCCCCAGAAGAGATATTCCAATTGAGGATAGAATTTATCTTTCTGGTGAACTGGGGTAACTTCAGACAGGCTAGAAAAATCCTGAGGCCATAAGACAAAGAGGCAAAAGGAAGCTGTGCGCATGAATAATGGAAAACTTTAGGAGATGGGAAAATAATTAAAACTGATCAAATAAATTACTTTATTTATGTTTCATTTGCATAATTATTTAAATTCCCATGGGAAAAAAGACAACAAACCAAATCTACGAGGCAGCCCAGAAGGTAGATTCTACAACTTTCTCCCATTTAGCAATTTGTTTTTGTTACATTTCCTTTTCTAGCAATAAATATCACTTAGTGGGTTGAAATGTTTGACAAAAGACAGATTTGTATTTTTCAGTTTGTACTTAATGAACACTAAATACACACAAACATACACATACACACACACGTGTGCTTGTATGCTTATATGTTTATAAAAATTCCACTGGAGACCAATATGTAGGTAAACTTGGGGCAAAAAAAGTATAGTTCAAATTAAAAAGAACAGAGGGAATTACAATTTCTGTTTAATAACCATAAGTTATGAAGTTCTGCAAACATAAGTGAAATAATGTATTAATGTATTAATTTTCACTTCATGATGGCTATTTAAAATAAGAACAAATTTGGAGAAAGAGTATTTCTTTAAAATTATAAATTTTAAATTGGAAAACATAACTTTAGATAAATGTGTGAGTTGCGTGGATGAAAGATGCAAGATGCTTTGCATCATATTTATGTCCAAATAAAACCAGACCAGTAAGTAGAGCTAGAAATGTTGATTGCCATAGTTCATTGTCTTCTTTATACCAAAAGTCTAGTGAATAGACACAATAATCCATTTAAGAAAGAGCTGGTGAAATGCTTTGAATGTAAAAGAAAGACCATAACATCCTGCTGGAGTTGTAGGTATCTTCAGTAAGAATGTTTTTATTGTCACAAGGAATGGTAACAAAAAAGAGCAAAGAAGGTTAAGGAAAATACTCCAATAAAGAATTATTTTCATCTGTGATTGCTTTGTTTGTTCATGTGTATTAGTTATATAAAGTAACCTTCTGATCTGTATCTAGGCAACACAGAATTGCTCCATTTTAATAGTAAGGTATGAATGTAAATAATCATTTTAATAGACACATACTGCAGAAGAAATAAATTACTGGTTTACCCTTCTGTAAAAGGTAAAGAGAAGCAAAAATTGCATTTTTTGAAGAAAGGGTCAACAATAACTAGATTTATTAAAAACTTTCAACAAAGTACAAGCTTAAATATGAATAAGTGCTTTAATTTTGTCTTTAATGATGTAATTTGAAAAAACTTGTACACAATCACCCTCACTTTTGCTTTTCTTCACTGGGAGGAATAATTTCATTCCTATCAATGCTTTACCTAGACAGATAAGAAACAGTGACTTCTGGGAATCCAAATATGAAAATAAATTCCCAGTGCTTTTTTACCCCCTCAGTTTATTTAATACTTCACAGCATTGTATTGTATTTCTTGTCAGTATTCTTTAGAAGCAGGATAGAATGAAATGGAACAAAAAATGTTGTGTCTGGTCATTACTAGATATGCTTCCTTCTGCAGAACATTAATCTAGGGACAGACATCATGCAGCAGGAGTGCTTTTAATGTGTTAATTTTTTTTTTTTTTTTGTGAACTCTCAGAGGACTGAGAGTCTTAATTTTAGGATTATGTTCTTGAATATATGAAAATAGAGAGAAATATGAAGTATAAAGATGTAGAAACCAGCTTAAAGAGCTTAGCCAAAACTGCAAAATATGAATTCCTACCCTTCAGAACTGGTTTCTAAAGAAGTGATTATTTCTATTACATTCACTTGTTGAAAATAATAAATAGAAAATTATTGGTTTTATAATACTATTTTGAAACATTCAAAATATGAATATTTAGTAGTGTCTAACTTTTTTTTTCTTCACAATAACATTTGTTTCATAACCAGAAGAATTTAGGAGGAAGACAACAAAATCCATATACTCAGCATTTGCATTTAATAAAATAAGATTCATGTGTGCGAATCTAGAAGCAATTTGGGCTTTTCTGTATATTTAATACATCTTTTAGAACTGTTTCTCTTAATCTTTTGCTATGTTAAACAATTTGAAAGCATCCGAATTGTTCTAGGAAATAAATAGTTTTGGCTTTATAAACAAATTAAATCAAAGCTTTTCAGGCATCTCAGATGCATCTGCTGTGAAGAATCATTTCAGAAGATCTGTCTTTTTCTCACTGGAGTAACCAAAGTAAAGTCTGGATACAGTCATCATATTACTAGTTTATAAAATTCATCCATAATTTATTTTGCTGCAGATTGATTTCTTTCTTCAACATTTATGCCTTCTACTGTTGGTTGGTATTTATCATATTCTTACAACTACTTTGCTAGAATTTGAGCCCTGAGACCTCTTAGCTTTGCTTGTTTTGTAGAGGATCTCAGTTGCCTTCAAACACATTGAGGATCATGAGGAGTAGAAATTAGCAGAGATTCAATTTTTAGTAGTGATGTATTGAATGCAGGTGAATCAAGTGTTTGCTGCTCTAATGCATGTCAGCTAATGCCAGGAGAGCTGGACGGATTCCACAGGAATAAGAGTCATCTGGGAGATTTTGGTAGTATGTTTCATTTTCTTAAAAGAGGGGGTAGCTCAAATTACCAAAACATGGGAACTGCTGTCACAACCTCGCTCAGCCCTGATGGACGGCAGCAGTTTATGCAGCTGTCCGTCTGACCTGCACTGCTTCCCAGGTGAGTTCTCTGTAATTTCCATCTTTCTTGTACTTTCCTTAGAGTAGTAACTGATCACCTTCTTCCCTGCTCTTTCAACACCACCTTGCTGTATTGAAAAATGAGTCCCTTCTGACACCCTTCTGTGGGTGCCTCCCTTGCACCCCTGGTGGCACATATCAGGAGGAACTGAGGTGGTGCTTGTTATGTCCTTAAAGATAATTCCTATAAAATTTTTCTTGTCTTGTGAAGAGTGATTACTTAGTGGCTGATCAGAGCAAGACTGTGACTCAATGTTCTAATCTGTCTTCTAGAAAAGGTGGTGGTTTCTTTTTTTTTTTTTTTTTCTTTCTCTCCTGCCGCTATCTATAATCGAAAATTTTCTGGAGACTAATCTTTACAAAAGTTCACCCCTGTGAGTAGGGTCCTCCTACAATTCATATCTCTGAGAGGCCAAATTATTGATAACGTGAATATTTTATAGCAACTGATTAAGAACTGAATTTGCTTCTGAAATGTGTTGTTTTGAATATGACAACAGTGAGCATTGGGGAGATGAGATGGAAGGCATCCCCAGAAATCATATCTGACACTTGGGAATTGTCACTTCCTAATTTCCAGTGGTCTCTCAGAAATCACCAAAACTGAATCCATCCTGGAGAAAAAAATAAGAGCTAGAGCACAATTTGAAGATACTTAGAAATCCCAAATTTTTTTCTAAAGACAATTCTAGCTTAGTCTCTCTATTCAAGTATTCTTTATTCAAATTTTCTCACATGGTCTGCAAATCAATATATGAATATGTAAACAAAAACAGTGTAATAACTGAAACCATCACTATTAGCTGAACAAAGTAAGTGTATCCTGAGGTTCATAAAAAAAACCCAAACAAATAAAAAGGATAATAGTAATGCATTACTGTTAACCTTTATATTGATTTAGTGCTATAAAACATATATTATTAATCAGAGAAGCACAGAAGAAAGCACCAAAACCCAAACCCAAGAATAAATATATTAGTCAGGAAAATCTCACATTAGCTGGAACAATAAATTAAACAAATCTAATCAACATTTCCTTTTCTAAATTATGAATTTAATAACTGAAAATCTAATTCCTCCCTAAGGGCCATAAGTAATTCTATTAGGAAGCTGTTACATACCACTTAAGGAAGTTTGTGTGATGCCTATGAAATGGTAGCTATAGTACCACAAACTCAGCTATCAACAAGTGGCTCATTAAAATTTCCAAAATTTAAATGTTGGTACTTTCATCTTATTTTAAAGAATAAGTTTAAACTCCTTTGTTATTACAACTTTTAAAATCAAATTACATCCCCAATGACATGAATAATAACATACAAAGAGAAAAATACTGCTAGATAATAAAAAGTGAACAATGTGTAGGACAGTCTCCCATTAGGACCACATTTCATAGAATAGTGGTCATTTTCACCTGCTAATTTATTTTAATGGTTATTTTGTTATTTATGTATTATATTTTTATGTTTGTTATTTATGCATTTATATAGTATTATTGAGAATAAACCTAACTGAATGCCTTGCAAAATCTCCAATTGACTAAGAATTGTACAGTCAAATCTTTTAAATCATCAGATTTTGGCCAAAACTAGTACAAAAAAGAAAAAAATATTTCACTTGTTATGATAATGTCTTAGGACAAGACTAATCATGACCTTCCAAATTTATTCAGAGCTTTATAGAAAACATATGATATAATGTGCTAAAAACAATCAAGCAACTGCATGTTTTCATTGATTGGAGCATAACATATTATTATCTTCAATATTTTTTTCCCAAGTTGAGGGAATGTCCCAGATTACAAAAAAAAAAAAAAAAAAAAAAAAACAACATCTAATTTATGACTCCACTTTATCAAAGTCTTCTGGCAAACATCATAGTTATATATGTTTTGCTGGTGTTTCTCTAGAGTTGCTTAAACTTAGAATAGTCAAAACATACTTTAAAATATCCTGATCTCTGTTTAAATGATTGGATTACTGAGGCTATGAAAGCAATAAAAAGGGGGTTATATATATAACTGAGAAGAGGAAACAACACGACCCAGTGAAATAACTCATTATGCCTTGCAACAGAAAATGGTACCTAAGAGGGTGAGGATTGTCCATGGAACAGAAGCAAGACCCCTGCTAATGTTCACTTATTAAGCACCACCCTTTTCTCTGTTGTCAGTCCTTGCATAAGTCTGCTGTCTGAAATCACATTTCCTTTTCTAACTGGTGCATGATGTCTGGCAACCCAGTAGGCATGTAGTTTTTGCTAAATGCTGCATTTTTGCTTTTTCCTACTTTTTTTACGTCACCTGGAATACTCTGCCTAGCTCTGGGGCTGCCAACCTAAGGAGAGCATGGATCTGTCTGAAAAATCTAGAGAAGGGTCATGAAGATGATTGGAGAGCTGGAGTACCTCTCCTATAAAGACTGACTGAGAGAGTTAAAGTTACTCAGCCTGGACAGGTGAAGGCTCCGAGAAGACCCTGTAGCAGCCTTTCAGTACCTAAAAGTACTGACTACAAGAAACCTGGATAGGAGCTTTCACAGGTGCTGTGATAAAGCAGGGGGTAATGGCTTTAAACTGGAAGAGGAGAAATTCAGAAGAAATTTCCTGCTGTGAGTGTGCTGAAGCACTGGAGCAAAGTAAGCCCAGTGTTTGCCCAGAGAAGCTGTGGATATGAACACCTCTGAAAGTGTTCAAGGCCACGTTGGATATGGCCACATTGAGCAGCCTGGTCTAATGGGTGCCAGTGGTAGGGGGTTAGAAATTTTATTTCTCTTAAAAGTAACATTGCAGAAAAGCAACAAAATATGTTGGGCAACTTCTTTTCTTAAATATGGAAGAAAAAAAAATTTCTTCATGAAGTTCTTAACATTAGCATCATGAACCCTTTCTTTCTCATTTTCACAGTGGCTTGTAAGCACTTGGGTTTTGACACCAGTATATTAATGCAATAATATTGTCAGCTTGGTCAATTGGTGTTTTTCCTACAAAGAAAAAATTACACTTAATATCCCATAACCCTTTTATTTGAAAGATTCTAACCTTTTGAAGCTGATAATTAAAGACAAAAATCCCCTTGCTGTTTTTAAAGCTGGTGCTTACCATTTATGTCATGCAGGTTAACTTTCCTGTCATTTTTAGGAGTAAACCTAATGTCTTTTTATGTCTTTAAAATATGTAAAATTTCTGTGTCTTATTTCTCTTTTATGGATATACAGCTACAGATGTTGTCTCTGCATCATAATATTGATTGTTTAATTGAAAAAAAATCAAAAGTATGTTTATTTTGCCTTAGTTTCATGTAAGTTTCATCTATATTTTGTAATGAAAATAATAAAATAATTTCTAGCTTTCATAGACCTATAGCACCTCTTCTGGATGAGACAGGCACTTCTACAAAGTAACCAGATGCTTTTGTTGCCTTTTTCCCAACCTGGAAATGAAACTCAAGATAATTTTAGTAAGGAGGTAATATAAAAGGGGCTCTTTATTTGAAGGCCTTCAGGAGCAGTTATGGAAAGATGTCCACAAAAGCCCACCCCTACAGGAATGAGTACACATGTATAGGTTTTAGGAAATTAGCAAAATTGATAAAAAGCACCAATTAGGATGACAAGTGGTGATGCAATCCCCCCAAGTCAGGCCCCTTCTCTGGAGCCCCCTCTTCAGCACTGGCTGTACTCTGTCCATGAGAATGTATCTCAAAGAGTTGTTCTTGGCCTTGGTTCCCAGGTAGAGCCAAGATAGCGCTGAGGCCTTGTATCTCCTGGGCTTGGGGCTCTGGAATTTGTTTTGTCTTTCTGCTGAGGGAAAGGCCATGGAAAAGTACTGGGAAAAGTAGCTACTAATACAATAGCTGGCAGAGTTACAAATATATGTGGATTAATACAAAGAACATATAAAAGAAAAAAAGGCAAAACGCAAATGGCATCACTTCAGAAGTGGAGATTGTGCCATAGCTGTAAAATACTGTACTAGGACAGGTGGGAATTAAGGTTCTTAAGGTAGGAATTAAGGACTGAATTAAGGTTCTGCAGAGCAGCCCATATGACACTGTGGTTTGTGTCTATAGCTAATGTAGTGTTGATAACAGACTGATCTTGTGGTTGTTGCTGAACTGTGCTTACACAGGTCCAAGGCTTTTTATTTTTCCCATGCTACCCAGAGACAATAAGTTGGAGGTTAACAAGGGTTTGGGAGGGTGAGCAAGAACCAGGACAGTGGACCCACACTGACCAAGCAGATGTCCCATGCTGTATCATCACACAGAGGACACAAGACGTGGTGTGTGTCTGACTTCCAAGTAGCTGTTGTTCAGAGACTGGCAAGCTGCTTTTGGGAGGTGTCAAATGTTGTCCTTTCCTTTAGTTACTTTTTTTCTCTTTCTTTCACTTATTGTGCTTTGTCTCAATCTATAATTTTTCTTGTGCTTGTTTTTTGTATTTCCTCATCTGAGAAGAAAGAGTGTGTAACTTCATTACTGTTCCATAGGTAGACATGGCATATTTTTCTTGTTAAATGCCTTTGGATTTGACCATCTAGATCAGTGATTATGAAATATTTTCAAATCATAGGCTGATGACACCAGATATTTATTGCACAATAGCTTCAGAGCATTTTGCAATGAACAAGGCAAATTTAAATGCAGTTTAAGTTTAATGTACTAATTTCAATTAGATTCCTTAAAAACATTTCATTATAGAATATCGTCATGGCTTGGCAAAAGGAAACTGTTGATCTCCCTGGTGTTCTGATAAATTTATGTTAAGAAGCTTTTCACTGTTTAGAAATATGCATAAAAGTAGGTCTTAAATCTTGTTAAAATGTATCCTGTTGTCTTTTCTCATTCTTTTATTGCTAAGTGTTCTTATGCACATTTATTATCCAGAACATTTTCAAAAGACTTTTATATATTTAAGATTAGATGTTTTACTGAATTGCAAAAAAAATAGATTTTTGGTTTCATTACTGAATCAATATAGAAACAAATAATATTCTCACCTCACCATCTCTGACCTATTCTTTTGTACTGCATGTAGTAATGAGATGTTCTTTCTAAACAAAGAGATTGATGTTTTACCTTCCCAGTAGAAGTAATTGAAAAGAATCTATCAAGGCAGAATCAGAAGAGACTGTTTTCTTAAGCCCAAGCTAGAAAGTTGAATTAAAAGCACCACTGTCCTTTATATTTTAACATAATCTATACACTCATATAAAAACTATAAGCTGAGTTATTTTCACTGCTTGTTTCTCTTCACTTACCATAATCTGAATTAAAATTTAAATGAGTGTTATTTGCAGCTGGATATAGTAAATAGCCATAGCATGCAGAAATTCCCTTTTGTGACTGCTGCTTCAGAATCACACACTATCCTACTTCTCAAGTTTCTGAATATTAAAACATTTGTTTTGGCAGAGGACCTGCAAATTTCAAACCAATTTGCAGCTGGAGGAAAGGCATTGTTGTTTTGTTTTCAGGATGAAGAAGTCTCTGTGTAACATTATTTCTGCACAGACCCATACATAGCCAATCGACAGTCCTCTGATTTGTTTTAGTCTCTAGGTAGAAATTTCAGGTGTAGCCATGATGCTTACTCAGCTTTGCATAGGCCAGTCATGCTGCAGGAGTTTGGGTTTTTTTCTGCTAAACCTGTGCCAAGGACACCATCACTCTATCTTGCATCCCACCAGCTTTTCAGTAATGTTTACATCATACTGTTAATAGAATAAAAAAAACCCAAAAAATATATAATTATATTGATTCCAACCAAGCTATCATCCAGCCAAACATCCTGCTTCCAAACACTATTGGGGATGTTTGGGAATGGTTAGGGAAGGGCAAGCATAGGTCAAACTTATATGATAATTTCCTCTGATGCTTCTCTATTCTCCAACTATTTATATTTCAGGATCTTCCTGAACCAACATAGTCTCTATGTGCTCAATAGTCCCCAGTAAATTTTACTTTGCATTTGAACTGGTTCACTTTTACAGTACTAAATATGATAGGTACAGACAAAATTGATTAGAAAATATGAAGGCTCTGCTGTATGCTTGCCATTTGCTCTTTGCTTTGAAAAGGCCCTACTCTGGTATTTCACAAATATAAACAAAAAAGACATGATTGTATTCTGAAGCACAGTCTCCAGTATCTTATTTATATTGCTTATGTCACAGTTCTGGTCAGTTGCTGTACCGATCAATCTTTATGTGTCACCTGACAAACAAACTGCAGCAGGCTATTGGACAGTAGTCATGAAAAGGCATAAAGACAGAAGAAATGTGAACTCAGAAAATGCAGCAGAGGCTTAAAAAAGAGGACTTAAATAGATCAAAATGCACTAACTTGTTGATTTTCTATAGATTTCTTGGTGATTAATTTCTCGTTGTGACATCTTGGGTGTTTAATGTTTCTTAATAAGTTTGGCATTATTTTTTGTCTGAGGGCTGTGTCTCAGAAATTAAACATTTTGTTTTTAAGAAAACCTGTGAAGGGCAGAAGTTGAAGCAAAGGTACTTCATTTAAAAAGAAACGTATGTTTCATTTCAAGATATACTTTTAGAATTGATCTTAGTACCTAGTAAAATTCATGATAGAATCAAGTTCAATTTTTCATTATTTATATTTTTCCTTCTTAAATAGAAAAAAAAATATAATACGGTTGATTGAATTTCTGATTTTATTTAAATCTGAGAGTCAGTGCAGTTTACCAGTACCAAAAATGTATTTGTAAGTTTTGATACTATTTTGAGCCAGTAATATAATACCAGCTTTCACCAAGGCAACCTTATCTGTTTCCACTAGGAAACAGTCCCTCAACTTGGGGTTTGGAAGGGAGGGAGAGAGAGGGGAAAAGGCACAAAGCAGTGGAGGAACATTCACAGTTGAAATTTAGGCTTTCAGACAGCTATCAAATTGATTTGATATGTATTAGGCCCATGGGGCCAAAATATGAAGATAAAAAATGGACTTCTGCGGTGATGTAATATTGGGTATTATTGTGTGCAAAATGTAAAAGGGAAGTTGTGTAATTATTTTTTTTAAATAATTTAAAAAGAATGAGAAAGTAGGTCATATAAATTTAAAAATGAAAATTACTGCAAGATTACAGTTATCTTGGTGATTTTATTTATCTCTAAGGGTGAAGTCATAGTTCTCAGATCGTAATTTACGATCTTTAACATAATGGTGTTTAGACAGTTTTCTCCATTATCTTTATTTGTTCCTAAATCTGCATATGTTAAATTGAAGTCCTGTGGTTGGGAAAATATGATTTTGATCCTGACCATGTTTACAATAGTGTTTTAATTCAGATAGGAGTGTATTTCCACAGAAAACCTCAGTACTGTCACCACTCCTTGCACATTGTTTCACGTTGCAGTTTCTTATAGCTTGGGCCCTTCCAGGTGAGCCTCAGCTGGAAGATGTCCTGCCCCTTATGCACTGTGTCCATGAGAAGTAATTCATTCAGCCCATGGCCAGACAATAGCTTGCTCATGGTAAAATAAAGTACATGAAATGTGTACAGTGGACAGGCGGCCCACTCGTTCTCTTTAGACTGACTCTTGAAGGTCTGCCAGCCATACTAGGGATGTGTAGGGATGGCCTCCAACCACTAGACAAGGCTGGAGCTGAACAAAAGTAAACTCTTTGGGTGGATTTTATGGATATTTTTCTCTCCTACTTGTCCCTGTGGATCTCTGCATAATTATTTGGTAGTAATGGGGTAATATCACCACTAGTATGTTCAGTTTTAGTATCTCAGTGAGATTTTTGTAGCATATGGGAAAACCAACCACA
This sequence comes from Vidua macroura, assembly GCF_024509145.1. NCBI lineage: Eukaryota > Metazoa > Chordata > Aves > Passeriformes > Viduidae > Vidua > Vidua macroura. The sequence goes on from NC_071572.1 coordinate 22,147,974, forward strand.
AAGATAGAACTAGGGATTTCTTTTTGTCTAAGTGAGATCTAAAGGAGCCTTGTGCGTAGCTTTGTGTCTTCACTGTGTTATCAAAACAGTGCAAGTGACAGCATGTAGCTTTTGAGTACATGCATTTTTAAAGGTTGTAGAAAAGGAAAATTCCCAGCAATTTCCATTTGTAATCTTTTTCTCCTTGACCATTTCTATCCAGTAGCTTAAAACTAAAGAATTTTTCTTGAATGCTTTCCTTCATAGAGTCAGAGAAAAATAACAACTGTTATTTCAAGAACTTCAGTTTAAAGAAGCATTTTTTTCCTCCTCACCAAAGTAATATAGAAAAAAACCAAAAAACTCTTAGTGTTGTGTATATCTGGACAAATAGTTACTATTTGCCTGAATTTCTTCAAATAGCTTTGAAGAAATATTTGATCTGGTCGTCAGAGCATGAAAGAAAATATATCCTTGGAAAGAAAAGACAGATTTATGAATTCAGTTTGTGTAATGTGAGACTGACTCTTTGCCATGGTGATTGGTTTTTAAATTAAGAAAATTTGTTCTTGCAATTAATGAGAATCAGCAGACAACTGTGGAAACAAAAAAAAAAATATTCATCTTTTGAACCTTAGATATTCATTGACTGCAGTTTTATCAAGTTCACCTTTTAGAACATTTGATAAGAATTCAAAATTAAGAAGTTCAAACAGCTTTAGTTTGATGCTGCTAGTAGAACTAAAACAGGTTTAGGCTCTGAATATTAATTACCATTCTGCTTTAAAGGTTACAACACTCTCTTTATCCAATGGATGTCATAGTTCTGATTGACTAAAGCCTTAATTATAGAGTATTATAGAATATTGCAGTGAGCTACAGCAACAAAGCCAGCAAGTGGGTTATTCTTTCTTTGACAGGCTTACAAAGATAATAAAGGCATGTGAAAAAAGAGGTAAAACACATCTGTTAAAAAATAAATTGAGACAATTATGGATTAAGAGTATTTATTTTTTCTCCATTTGCACAGAAGAGAAAAAAAAAGGTTACTGCCATTCTTACAACTGTGCTTTCCATTAGTAGAGACTTTTTAAATGAAAAAACTTTATCGTGTTATTTAGAAATATCGATATGATTTGTATTCTGTTTCCTCCATTATGTGAATACCTTCCATCATGTGTATTTTCATTTTTCCTATAAAAAAAAAATTATTACAGTCAGTGCAAAGAGATCTGTTCCCCTTTGCCAAAGCCTGGGAAATGTACTGCAAAGTCTTTTTTCCACTAGGGACCTAAGACTCACCTTCCAGTCAGGAGCATGGAGGTCTTGTTACAGCAGGCTCACATGGTTTATGATAACAGACTCTTTCATTTCCAACTGCACCAGACCATAGATCTCCTAAGTCCTGGGTCCCCCTTCTAGCAAATTTTTTTCAGCTAATAATTAGCTGGAAAAAAGCTACCAAGTGATGTCCTTGTTTTGTCTTTGACAGCTGTCACTGGTGCCTAAATCAGTAATGTCCATCTGAAAACTTCTCTATGCTATAAGGTATTTCTAATAGACTTCTGATTTTGCAGTTGTGTAACAGGCAAAGGTCTGTGGAAGTTAAAGAGAGGACTGTGAGTACATGGCTTGATGTGGTAATTTGGACATAGCACAAGATCTTAACTGTGAATGATAGGCAGCAGGGATAACTGCAATTTTTCGCCTTAGCTGGTTTCAAAAAACTGAAATTAATCTCAATCCTAATCTTATGGGCATTTTGTTCTCAGTTGCAAGACAAGCAGCAAACATGTCATGCTTTTTTCCTAGAATCTGATAACCACAGTTCAGGAACAAAACACAGTAGCAAAGGTTTTCCTGCAATTTCCAAAGAGAAAGACAAGACCTGATTTGTTCAGATAAAATCTCCCCACCAAAGGCTATATTGCCATGGATTTACCTGCTATCTTCCTAATAAATATCCTCTGTGAAGCTGAAGTGTAATTTTTTTTCCCTAGGCTTTTTCATATTCCTTTTACTATTTACTTCAGCCTTTTTTTTTTTTTTTTTTCTGAGTACATTTATCCATATCACAAGTACAGAAATTTAAAGAGCTATGTAGTTCAGGACAATTTTGGTAAGAAGTATTTAAATTAATGTGTTAGGGAGTGTTGTTTTCAGTCATAGACTGGCTATCTCACATCTTTGCCCAAAAATTATTTCCTAAGATTTCGTACCTGACTTACATCCAGTAACAAAATTTTTAAAATCATCTTTCTGTATTGTTGTTAAAGAAATATTTCAATAAGAAAATAGTGATTCTTCATAAATGGGATCTCTGAAGTAGGGAAAAACAAACTCAAGCTAAACAGCACACAGAATGAGTTTCTTTGCTTGCTCAGGAGACATTTAACTAGGACTGTGACTTTTAAAAGGAAGGAAAAAAAAAAGCACAGAAGATGAAAAGATGAGAAGAAGTGTTGTGAATATGTAGATATCCTGTAGCTAACTCTGTATCTGGTGAACTAAAATTATGGGGTTTTGCCTTATAGGTTTTTTAAGTACTGGGGACCAAGCTGCAAAAGGCAATTATGGATTGCTTGACCAAATCCAAGCTTTACGTTGGATTGAAGAAAATATTGGATCTTTTGGAGGAGACCCGAAGAGAGTTACTATTTTTGGATCTGGGGCAGGAGCTTCCTGTGTCAGTCTCCTGACACTCTCCCACTATTCAGAAGGTAACAATCCTCCAGGCAAAGTAATTTTTTTTTTTTTTTAATGTTAAAATGTAGTGAAAATGCCAAATGAAGTAGGCTGAATTAGAATTACATGAGGTCTGTAATTTTTGTAAAATACCTACTAGATAGAATTCTGGATTTATATTAGTCAACATAAATATGTTTATAAGGAAAACTAAATGCTATTACAGCATAAATCTCATGCAACAAATGCCATGGGCAGTATACTTCTGCTAGCTTTATCAACAGATTCCACTGGCTCTCCTATCAAAGAATTTGCCCTAATTAAAATGGAAAAGAGCAATGACCTTTTTCATTTTTTTGTACACTCTTGGCTGCACTTCAAACATATATATAGATGCTTTCCTTACTTAGTAAAAACATAACTAGGCATTATTAAAAACTGTGTTTTACTCCCCACATGTGATCCCACACAACGTTCTTCAGATTTTGGTAAGTGAGCTGTGGGATTTCTACCCTCAGTACCTCACCCTCCAAAAAAACCCAAATCCAAACTCCAAGAATGTACAGCACCAGTACTGAACTATAAATATTCCTGGTGATAAGACCAAATCTGAAAGACTTGATAAAAGACAACACCAAAATATCTACTGTAGTTATTAATCCATGCCATTTCTATCACATTGAAACAGACAGAAATTTGTAACAGGTAAGCCACAGTCTGAAGTTATAGCAGGGAGGCTGGAAAACACACCTAATTTAGAAATACTTAGAATTATGCTTCACAATTCAGTCTATTGATACAAATAAAATTTCAGTGAATAACTGTTGAGCAAGCCATGCCAAAGTAAAGCAGATGGAACTATGAAAAACCTAACTGATTACAAATTGAAATTTTGTAGTGTGTGCATTCAGTAATCATCTTCAAAGGTATATCAACAAAAACCCCACATGCTTTTCTAGCTGTTATTTTCTTTTGCATTTTGAGAACTTGACAGTAGAAACCATGTGCAGAAGACACCCAAGTATTTCAGTTTAAATATGAAATAGGCCATTTTAGTGGTCTTACCAGAAAAAAAAACACAGATGGGGCAGATTCACCAGTACGCTCCCCTTGCCTTTCAGTGCTTTAAACAAAGAAGCTCTTCAGATTGGGTGTTCATTCCTTTTTATATTAGTGTACATAAAACACTCAGAAAGAACCATTGAATATCATCTTACTCTCTTGCAAAACAATTTAAATATGTTTTAATTCAACATATAGGCAGGGTTGCACACACACACACACACACACACACACACACAAAATTCAACATATAGGCAGTGCTAACATATACACACAATAATAATTAAAAATTAAATAGTAAATAAAAAGTATCAGAGTAGAAGATTCAAAAGTATGAAATTGCTCTGATTAGAGCAGATTTTTTTCAAGTTAGTATGACGCATGGCTTTTGTGAAGGAAATGAGAATGTGTAATTTTCATTTGACCTTTAAACTACTGAAAGGCGCATTTATGAGTGTCATTTACATGACAAAGAGCATATGATTGCCTTTAGCTGCCAGTCCTTCAAAGAAATTTTCACAGGACTACCAATGCGGTGAAGCCAGAGGACTTCCATCAAAGATACAAGAAAACTTCAGTACATGAATGAGCTTTGTTCTTGAAACAGTAACCTGAAACCTTCATGCTTTTTGTGTGTGAGCATCAAGAACATGAGAGATTTTAATTAGTAGTCTATTCTACATAACATAAAAAGGGAGCAGAGAGTAGGATCTATGGAAATTGATTCAAAATTTCATTGTATGCATCCTTTAGGGATTCTATAATCAAAGCTTTGTTTGCTTAGTAAGAAATACATTTAATTTTTTTAATAGATATATATTTTTTCATATCTAATTTGATCTGTATTTAAATAATTTGCACCTGCAGGTTTGTTCCAAAAGGCAATCATACAGAGTGGAACAGCCCTGTCCAGCTGGGCAGTGAACTATCAGCCTGCCAAGTACACTCGGATATTGGCAGATAAAGTGGGCTGCGACATGCTGGATACCACTGATTTGGTTGAATGTCTGCGGAATAAGAATTACAAAGAACTCATTCAACAGACTATCACTCCAGCCACATACCACATTGCCTTTGGGCCTGTGATAGATGGAGACGTGATTCCAGATGACCCTCAGATTCTAATGGAGCAAGGGGAATTCCTTAACTATGATATAATGCTGGGTGTAAATCAAGGGGAAGGTTTAAAATTTGTGGATGGCATTGTAGACAATGAAGACGGTGTTTCTCCCAATGATTTTGACTTTTCTGTCTCCAATTTTGTGGACAATCTATATGGTTATCCAGAAGGGAAGGACACACTGCGAGAGACCATTAAATTCATGTACACTGACTGGGCAGACAAAGAAAATCCAGAAACAAGACGGAAGACCCTGGTTGCTCTTTTTACAGACCACCAATGGGTTGCTCCAGCTGTTGCCACAGCTGACCTGCATGCCCAGTATGGATCTCCAACATATTTCTATGCATTTTATCACCATTGCCAAAGTGAAATGAAACCCAGCTGGGCTGATTCAGCTCATGGTGATGAAGTCCCTTATGTGTTTGGGATTCCTATGATTGGTCCCACAGAACTGTTTAACTGCAACTTTTCCAAGAATGATGTCATGCTCAGTGCAGTGGTTATGACATACTGGACTAACTTTGCCAAAACTGGGTAAGTGTGACCTCTAGCAGTCATTTTATTGATAGCTTACTTCTAAAATAGTCAGTGTGCCATTCCAGCGGCCTCAAAATCTGATTTTGAAGTAGTAGTACAGAAATATTTGTGTTAAGATAGGAGGTAAATGAGACATTCATATTTAATAGATTTTTAATTAGTGTGTTCCCTCAAACTATTTTCTTTCAGCAGCTCAATGAGAATAATAACACACTGTATTTCTGGTTCAAAAAATAGGACAATTTCTAAGACAAAAAGCGTGTCTCAGAGAAAAGGTGGTTCACTAAGATACTGAAAAATCAGAGGCAACATGTCTACTACTTGAAGAAGGAACTGTCAGGCAGATAGCACTTATCTGCTACAAAAGAAAGGAAGTTCTTGTTTTTCAGCGACCTTCACAGGGATGAGGACTCAGGGAGGAATTAGAACAGAAAGGCAGACACTGGAAAATTTTTTTCCCTCTGAGGGCTATAATGGCAATAATAAGTACTTGACTGGAATGAAAAAGAGATTCAGATATAAATTTTGCTTTGAGAAAGTTAAAAATTAATTCTGCTTACGAAACAAAATAAAGACATCAATATTTTGAGGAAATAGAGTTGTAAACACCAGGGAAACAGCCCTCAAAACAGGTTGATCTGTGAGCAATATTAATAAATTCTGTTCTCTTCCTATAGCATTCCTTTAAAGAGTATTGCAGTGTTTTACTTCAGCAGCAAGGGCTTTTTTTTGTTAACCTTGAGTCTTCAGTACTGAATTAAAACAAAGATACTTGTGGCACAAAGGGGCTGTAAATCTTTCCACTGAATGTTTAATAGCAGGATTGGGCTCTGGAAACTGCAGCTTTATTGCACTGCAGTGAACAGTGTGCAGCTATATAAGAAAAACTCAGATGCCTATTGTGAAACACTCAGAGGCTTTAGCTGCCCTTGTAGCCTTCCATGAATTTAAATGGTGGTCAAGAGAGAGAGATTTTGCAGTCTTAACAAGAACCTCAAGCATAAATTAAGTAAAAACCAATCAAATGCTTTAGGTTAATGCACAAGGAAAAAAAAATTATTTTGTTGTCCTGCATATAGACAAACAGGTGCAAAAGCAGGCAGAAACCCTGGAGTTCAGCAACAAAAATGAATGAGCTGTGTAATATTTAGATGTATTTGGCAACAAGAAGTTATCAGTACTGGGATGGGCAAACTTTGTGATGAAATCTTGGTTTATGGACAGACAATGCTGCATGATGGCTGTACCACATGCTCAGAGATGATGATAACATCAGTTTGTCTTTATTTTGGTAGATGAAATGCCATGTATACATAGAGGACTTCAGATCCTTACAAATATATCTCACTGGAATTATTATGGAGATGAAAGATCTCCATGATCTCACTATTGTTTACAATTACTTTATTAGTATTCCCTGTAGATTAAGAAGTTGTATTTAAGCACTTTTTGAGGCTGACAGGAGCTTCTCACAGTCCCAGCTGCCATCATTACTCATTATTTCAAGCACTTTCCAGCTGTTGCTACTTGAAAACTAATTTCAGCAGGATATACGCAGTTCTTTAGTTATAAACCCATCATCATATTATACCTAAAGGCAAAACCAGGTGCTTTGGGAGAGCCATTAGTCACTTCTGAAACTTTCCCGTTGCTGATGAGACAGGAATGGGGTATATATTCTATTACAGACTCACTCCCTTACAAGAAGTCTGAAAGATGTATCATTAGAAATGGCCTCTAGCTGTAAAATTTCAGTTTTCAAAGGAAAGGAAAAGAGCAACACAATGCATATTATCTTGATGGGGTCTTTTCCTTGTTTGGGTGAACAATGATTAATTGTTCTGCATTGTACAAAAGAACACTTGGAGGCAAATAATATTTTAAGAATACATTTGTTCTGCACCTCTGGTTCCTCAAACAGAAAGGCAGAGATTGTAGCACCTCAAACCTCGAGCAACAGGATCTTTGGGGTAACTGTTCTCCACACTTGCTCACTCACTTGCAATATGGAATCTCTGTACCCACGCAAGTCCTTCGTCTCTCAAGATGAGTGATACAGTTCAAAACTGCATTGCTAGGGGCTCTGCTTTGTTTTTTTTTCCCCACCCTATTTTTAACTGATAATTTCCCATCCTTATTATGATAGTACTTGTCTTGCTTTGTATTTGTACCCATGGCAACACATAAAAAAAATCTTTTAACGGAAAGATTTTATTATTTCGCATTTCCCTGTAGGCAAGCTTTGAACATTAGAACTGCAGATATATTTATTTATTTTTAATGTGTTTGAGACTTTTCCAATCTCTATGACTCTCCCACAGAGGCTGCATCCAGGGACTTATCGTAAGATTATGGCTCAGATGATGCATCATTCAGATGGACTTTGCTAGGCTTTTAATGACAGGCCATCCATTGCTAAAAAGCACACACTGTTTAATGGGCCTACTGCCAAGGCTGGGTTTGTAGGGCAGGTCAATCTTGTAAAATCAGTAGGTGAAAGACACAACACACAGCACAGTGCTTTTATTGTGTTTAACTTGGAAGTTGGTTACTGAAGCTAGCAAATAGGAGGTGACAAAATGTTTAATGACAAATAGTTTGTGCTTAAAATGAATGCCTTGAAGCTGCATTTTGCTAATCCTCTACCTATGACTCTTTTTTATTATTATTATTATTATTATGATTTATTAAGAGTTTTTCATTTGGACTTTTCAAAACTGTCTTTCCAACATGCCTTAGAAATAGGCAAACAATTTATTACAGAGTAAGTTTGAGATACTACATTTGGGATACAAAAATTATATGAAAATACAGTTTTGAATTCCTCAATGCACAGAATTGTATGTGAGAGCTTCATTAAGAAGTGCACTTGGAGCTTCAGTCTGCTGCCAGTAGTGCCATCCTAACTGCAATGATAATTTTATATGCCAAGTTCTGCTAGGACCATATCACCTCCTTTGCAGGGGAAGAGTGAACAGCATGAGGTCAGTCCTTCATAGATACTATGCCAGCTATGCTCTTGTGAAGGATTTGGAGTTTCACACAGTAGATACAAAGCCGTGCTCTCATTACAGGCATCTATTAGGTTTCTAAAAATTGCCCTGTTTTTGAGGAATTGCAGTACTCTACTTTTTCTTCCGTTCATCCCGCTCTACACCTGTGTTGGTATTGGAAAAGATAAAGGTCTAGAGGATATATCCTTGTTTGCTTTGTATTTCAGGTAAATACTCCATAATAATTTTGCTACCATTGATTCTGAAGCACAAATCTGAGTTATTAAGAATGTCTGTGTTTTGTATGTAGTTTGGTTCTCTAGTAGAAGACCTGATTAAACTTGCAGTTATTAAAGTGTAGTTTCAAATAAATTCTTAGACAACTCTTTTATGATGCTGTTGCATTTATTTTTGATGTTTTCATCTGAAGAAATAACTGTCTCCAATGGCAAATCTATGTTAGTCAAACAAAACAGTGTAGTTATGTAGTTATGTTTGTGTTCCTTAGCTGTTAGTCCTTAGCTGACAGGGAGCATGGCAACAGTGGGACCTGGTGATAATTGAGGAGAGGAGGTAAGGGAAAACATTCCTGTGTACCAGTCCTTCAAGCAGGAATGGCTGTGGCATTATTAGTATTGTGACAGCATGTAAAGAATCAACAGAAGAATGAAGAAAAGCCGGTTTTTCTCTCTCTTCCATTTTTTTTTTTTATCATACAGAGAAAGGAGTACTACTGAAAGAAAATAAAGTATCTAGGGGCCTTTCAGAGTGTTGGAGACAAAGATTATGTAACTGTGAAGACATTTTGCTCTCCAGTGAAGATAAAGAAGAACACAAAATATAAAACATTTCAAATACATTAATGTAACAGTTCCATTGTCCTGAGTGATAGTCAATGCTGTAGCAGAAGTAGTTAGAACACAAATGATGTTTCACCATCTTATAAGGAATTTGGGATATGAGAAGACTTCTTAAATCACTACTCTTCCCATGAAAATATAATCAGCTATGAAAGACCCAGTTCCTTTATTTACTGTCCAGGTCAGCTACTAATCTACCTTGTGAACAGAAGTGTGTGTTGCTCTTCAGTTGACATCCATTGCAGGCATATTTACTTTATATCACCTGAGAAAAAATTGATGTTTTGATTTTACATCTCTAGCTCATGAGGTGTGAATTGAATGACAATATACAAAACATCTTAAGTTGTGCAAAGTTAGTGCAGACTGAAAGTAAGAGGAAAAGAAGTGACAGGTGAAATAGGATTATTCTGCACATTAATAAAAATATACCTTAGACAAGATATGTTCTGCTGTCATATGGAAAAATAATTCAGGCATTTCATGGTGGAGACATTTTTTGATGGATAAGCTATCTGAATTCTAAAGGTGGTAAAATAAGTAATGAGATAGCAAAATAAATAACAATAATAATCAATCTTGTTATAGTAGTTGGATGAAGAAAAGAATAAGCCTCCCTACTAACTGACAAATGGGGAAACAAGAAATCTCCTCCCTATGACAGCCAATACTGTAATAAGTACAGAACGCGAAATATGTTCAGATTATACTGTTATCATCCTTTTTGCAGTGGATTTTTAAAAGAAGGTTTCCTGGCAGTCTTTGTTATGAAATTACACACTTCAGCCTCAAGAACATCTAGAAACACAAAGGAATTGTGAGAGTCTTAAAAAGGCAAGGGAAAAGTTGAAATAAAAGTAACAGATCAATAATTTTGTTGAACAGATGATTCGATAGGAGAAATGATTGTCTCTACATCTATGTTTTATGCCTACCAATAAAACTGGAAAATGGCTTATAGTAGGATAAGCTGCCCAACTACTCCAGGAAAAAACAAGTCAGAAGTTAGTTGTAACTTCATGAATTTTCTGCAGTGTACATAGCAGAATGGCCAAGGAAAGGAAAAATGCTCTTGTTTGTATCTACTGAATATTTTTGGCAAATGATCATTAGTCTATAAAATCAAGATCCAAGGCCATTATTAGATTCTTTTTTAGGACTGGACTTAGTTTTTCTTGTAAAACAACCCAACATAGTTTAAATATCTATCTTACAAATTCAGAGAGACTATTCAGACAATTTTATTCATTTTTAAGTGATCAACCCTAGAGTTGATTTCAATGGCAGAGCTCTGATATCCTCAGCAAAGAAATTACTTGTCTGTAGGAATGGCTGATTTTTTTCTGTTTTTTGTTTCAATGGACAACTTCATGCCCACACAGAGCCATGTAAACAAATATTCAAATACAAGCCCAGGCTCATGTAATGTTATTTTCTCTCTTGTGTTTGGAGGAGGTGGTGGCATAATTGGCTGCTCCCAATAAATACAGTTAAAAATGACAGATGGAAGTAGAGAATGGAAGAGAGGAAAAAGGAGGCTGATATTTACTTTTTTGGTAGGATTTTTGTAGGGGAAGGGAATCAAAGGATACAAACTGGTAAGTTTGGAAGGGACCACTGTGAGAATGCTAATTTAAAAAAAATGTTATTCGCTAAAATAATCATCAGCTATGATGACAATAATTTTTATAGGACCACTAAAAATTTTAAAAGTGCATGTCCAACTTGGCTTCTTCTTAAAGTGAGTGATCGGCTTCTTCATCTCCTATACAGTGTATCAACTGCATCTTGTTTACAAGAGCTAACTTAAGGAAGAGTCTTTTGGGTTGTGAATCAGAGCAGCAAGGAGGGATGGCACAAGATTTTGTGCCAGAACTCTTGCAGTATTTTGAGTTTCTGAGAAGAAAAATGTTTTGCATTTAGATAAGCTTGTTGATTTTTAATTTGCTTTAGAATTTATATTTTGAACCTCAAAGTTTTTTCAAAGTAGATATATTGAACTGGATCAATATCTTTGTGTTTAGATTTTCCAGATCTTTCAGTCTGTTCTTTAATAACAAAAGAAATAGCTTTATTTCCTTCTTCAGTTCATGTTAGAATCCCTCAAAGCAGCAGCAAACAACTGTTTCTGTACTGCTTGGAAGGGAATATTACTTCTTTAATTTGAACTAGGATGAACAATTATGAATAAATTATCTGTGTTTTTCTGAACTAACACAATTTGGCTAACTGTTGAAAGAGAGAAAGAGAGAGAGAGATGGGGGGAAGGAGAAAGAAAAAAAAAGAAAGAAAAGAAAGAAAAGAAAGAAAGAGAAAGAAAAGAAAAGAAATGGTAACATTTCAGAACCCTTAGTTTGTATTTTTTATATCTTATTGAAATGGGAAGGATGATATCTATTTAAATATTAAAAAAAAAAAGCCAGCACACTAAATCACCCCCAAACCTCCCAAACACTAAAATCACGAGCATAAGTAAGCCAAAATACCAAAATTATATGGAAAAAAAAATCTGTTCTCTCAATAGAGAGTAAGATACCTTCCTTCAGGTAAAAAAGAATACAGGAATCATAAAATTATTAAAGTCAAATTACTTGTCTCATTTAAGAACTAAGGAATACCTCTTTATGTACAGCAAAGGAATGCTAAAGTATGCTATTAGATTTATGGGCTTTTGGAAATGGGAAAAAAAAAAACAAAACCACATGCTTTAAAATCTGTAGGGATGGGGTTTGGTATTCCCAGAATATACATAACTGTATATTGGATAAAAGGAAAATATTAAAATTGTTTTCACAGGAAATAAACCAAGGCATATGAATGAATAAAAAGGAGTAATGCAGAGGAAATATATAATGTACTGTCAGTATAATACATCACAAAGCCACAGAAAGCGATCATTGCTAGAAAAGACGATACAAATTACTGTGCAACATACTATTAAACTTAGTATTACCAATTTTAGCTTTTTGTAGTTTTTCATGCTATTTATTTAAATTTTATTAAAATTATAAGGGTATGCATACGTTATTTACATCTAAATGCTCTTTGTGGCATTGGGTTGTCTTCATTTTGAACCTGTAAGAAAAAAATGTATTTGGCTTACCAATTTTGAAATTATCTCTGACTTGTGTAGTACTTTTATTTTACTACTACTGAAGTACTTTAAAAGTGGTTGATCTCAGCTAAAATATTTCTCATCTCAGTTAAGGTCCATTGTCCTTTGGCCACCAAACCCAGTGCTTCGTAGCAATGATCACATAGAACGTTCAAATAGTCATCTGCTAGTGAAAATGATGGAAAGATTTGTGACCCAAAGGTAGTTCAAAGATTTTTTTCGCCTAGTAGATACTTAAATGCAGGAGGACTAGTAGCTCAATAAAGGAAAACAAGCAGAAATGGTTCCCAAGTACATGTATTAGCCCTGCTACTTCAGGTTTTGAAGAGGTTTTGTCCTTGTAATATACACAGCTAGTATAATTTTGTGTGTTCACAAGGACTTCCAATATTGCCATGGGCCTTAGATGCCCATATTTACTACTTACAGCAGTGGAAGTAGTGGTACCTTAAATGAGAAAGTTAGTGCAAAGTCTGGAGAAGGGTTGAACCTACACATTTACTACAGGAAGAGGTAGTTTGTACTTCTCTAAGATGGTATGTCTCTAAGACACACTCCTTGGAGAATGATACAGAATCACAGAACTTCAGATGACCTTTTGGGAACTGAAACACTATGATTTCTGCATTTTTTTCATGTTAAAAAAATATTGTAGTATCTGAGATGCTCTGCGCAGTAAGTAATTTCCTTTGATTATTTATTAACAGCGGTTACTCAGGGAGGGTTTTTAGCTTCTGCCTTTAGGTTACTGTAGGTATTGGATAAACTGTAAGATTTAGAGGGTTTTATGTTTGTTTGCTTTTGTTTTGTTGTAGGTTTTTTGTGGGAATGTTAATAATGACAGTCATCTGTTTTAATTTTTTTTTTAGAGATCCAAACCAGCCTGTTCCACAAGACACAAAGTTCATCCACACAAAACCCAACCGCTTTGAAGAAGTAGCCTGGTCCAAATACAATCCGAAAGACCAACTTTATTTACATATTGGCCTGAAACCCCGAGTTCGTGATCACTATCGAGCAACAAAGGTTGCTTTCTGGTTGGAGCTTGTACCACACCTTCACAACCTGAATGAAATATTTCAGTATGTTTCCACAACAACTAAAGTCCCCCCTCCTGACATGACCTCATTTCCGTATGTGACCCGACGTTCTCCTGGGAAATTATGGCCAGCCACCAAACGTCCAGCAATGACACCTGCCAACAATCCCAAACATTCGAAAGACACCCATAAAACAGCTCCAGAGGATACAACAGTTCTGATAGAAAACAAAAGGGATTACTCCACAGAGCTGAGTGTCACCATTGCTGTGGGGGCCTCCTTGCTCTTCCTCAATATTTTAGCTTTTGCTGCATTATATTACAAGAAGGACAAGCGGCGTCATGAGACTCACAGGCGCCCCAGCCCCCAGAGGAACACCACCAACGACATAGCACACATACAAAATGAAGAGATCATGTCCTTGCAGATGAAGCAGCTAGAACATGACCACGAGTGTGAATCGCTGCAGGCCCACGACACACTGAGACTCACCTGTCCGCCTGACTACACGCTCACTTTGAGAAGGTCCCCAGATGACATCCCGTTAATGACACCCAACACCATAACCATGATTCCAAATACATTAACAGGAATGCAGCCTTTGCATACTTTCAACACCTTCAGTGGAGGACAAAACAGTACAAATTTGCCCCATGGACATTCAACCACTAGGGTATAGCTCAGCCCTTCCCCATCTACCCTCACAAGCCACTTGGAAGAAAGAAAAAAGAAAAAAAAAAAGAAAAAAATGAAGAAAAAGTAATATACCATCCATGGAACACCTTGTCAAAATCTAAAGTAAAAATAAGTAAAAGAGAAGGACAGTCATTATTTTCTTACTGATCCTTCCCACAGAAACTCACTGATGTTAAAGATCAACTACAAACCCTGTGAAATGTGAAAAGTGTACATTGCTGTTACAATACTGCTTTAAGATCTCAGCCACTTTGATTGAAATTTGAGGCCAGAAGAAGTAATTTAAAATGATGTTGTAAGTCTAACAAGCAAAGCAGAGTCTTCTGGAACACAGAGCCAGTGACTGTACAGGTGTTTTGTTTTGGTTTTTTTTAACTAAATAAAATTATAAAAAAGATTCTTTATGTGCCATACCATGGCCATTGATAAAACAAAGACATCACCATGGGCTTTTACCCAGCATATGAAGCTGTAATTCAGATGGGGGAAAATAGAATTTTATTATTAAAAACAAAAATAAAAAAAAAAAAAAAAGAGGAGGACTGACTATGCAGTAAAATACGTATAGTTCTGTGCAAAGAGATGACTTGCCAGCCTGAACTATATTTAAAGAAACTTTGTAAAAATGTACATAGCTGTGAGTTTAAAAACAAACAAAAGAAGAAGCAGCTTTTATTGATGTTTTCAGTTTGAAAAGAGCTTTTAGAAAGATTGTGCATTCGATTGTGACCTATGTGTATATACATTAGTCATATGACCTCTGTTTCCTCCAAGACCAAAGGAGGAATTTCTTCTTAATTACTAGTGGTTAACAAAGACCATGAGTTTTTTCTAACATGTTTCATTTATATGAGGCCATGGTGTCATGCAGAGGATACAGTTGTCTGTGTGACCTGCGTATTTTCTCTTACAGGTTACACTAGTGCATGTTAAAGTATTCATAGGAGATTGTTGTTCTTTTCTGAAACATTTTTTCAATAATTTAATTTTGTGTTAGCCTTTGTTAAATTCCAACACAGCAATGGATTGGAAAACAAAGAGAAAAAATACAAAAGAAAAGAATTACTATTTTAAGCTTGTTGAACTGAACCAAGAAACATCCAATAATATATATTTGGAGTCCAGTTTGTAATTCTTGGTTATTGTGATACATTAGGAAGAGTTTTGTGCCCTGACAAAAACAATGAAAGCCTGTGTTTTGGTCAGCCTTCTTCAAGGAAAACTAGCTCTATACTCACCAGCAGATGCAGTGGAATCTCAGCTGAGAAAGCACCTCCTCAGCATTGCTAAACAAAATAAAACTACAATTTGAGAGTTGGGAAATGCAGGGTTGGTTGGCTGGCTGTTTTTCAAACTGTTCAGAGTGATGAGTATGTAAAGAACTTCTCAGCCAAGTATCTTGTTTTGCGCTTGAGGGCATACCTGTCAGAAAATTCTTATTTGCTGATTCATTGCACTCAGTCCTACAGTCAGTGAGCATTATGGAGAGAGAAGCACAGAAATCCTCAGCTGTTCTGCATTTGAATAAAACTGAAAATCCCAGAGAGCACCACTCTCAGGAAAGGCAAAATTATTAGCTGGTTATTCCCTTCTGCCTTTCCTTCACTAGAAAAACAGGGGCCAAGTAGAGCTATCAAAGTAACTTTGCAGTTTGATTCAAACAACTGATTTGAATGTGAATAGTTAGAAAATAGTTTTTGCAGATGAAGATTGCTTTATATTTTGTCTTTGAAAGTTACTCCATCATAGAGAGATAGTAACCAAAGATCTTTGAACAAATTGGTCTGCACTTGAACGTGGCTATCCCAGATGTATTTTCTATTATTAATTCACAGCTAAACTGCATCAATATCATATGTCCTATAATGATTAACATAAGATGCCTTGTACCTCTTCTTGCTTTCCACACTTTTTGTTTTCTAATAAAATACCTTGAAATAGTCCCCCCTACAAATAAAATCAAAGACAAGGTGATTCATTGAGGTCTATTCATCTGCACAACTCTTTGTTGTAGCAGGCAGTAAAGCAAATTCTGAAGGAAAGAAATAAAAAAGAAATAAAAAATTAATGACATGATAAAAATGCAACATGTGGCTAATATAATCCTTTATCTACAGAAAATGTGCTATAAATCTGACCTGGGAGCTCAGGTTGGAATGTGATGAAGCAGCGATCCCAAAGTAAATGGAAAATAGTTTTGTTTTTTTCACTGATCCATCACATAATATATTAATGCTGACTCTATACCAGGCCATTTCCACCAGCTATGTAATGCCGCAGGTGAGATGCAGCAGTTTATAACTCTTAAAAAAAGGTTTAAAAAAAAAGAAAAAAAAAAAGTTAAAAAAAAAGGTAATGATGCTTGGCATCATAATCAGTTGGATATGTTTGTAATGTGACTTACAGTATTTGTTTAGTACTTCCAATTGTCTTCTGCTAGCAATATGTACAGTACTGTGTCAGGCTTGTGACATTTGGGTAAAAAAGTTCCTGTAAGTGAATGATTTTAGCTTTTAAAAGTAATTACAATCAAGTTGATTTAATAATTTGATACATCTGGACTGATGTATGATTTATAGAGGGAACAGATTTATAGGGTCTTCATAGAATTCTACAATAATGATATCAAAATATACTTTGAAACTGTAAAAGAAAAACTAAAGTACTTTCCCAGGCTTATATTCTTGTCCTTAAGAGGCACACAGGGTTCAATGGTTTCTTCTGTTATTGTTTTGCAATTTTTTGGTTTTTTTTTGCCTTAAGTAATGATAGAAGATATATATGGCTGGACACATATGTATAAACTTTTCAGCAGCATTTTTAATAATAAAATATCACGGTATTTTCTAATGCTTTGTGCAAATAATTATGTGTTCATCCTTTTGTGTAGAAAGTGTTTCAGAGGTGTGTTTTCTGCCCCATCTCTATTTCATTATCTACTGTAAACAATGCCTTGATACTCAGTACAAAAATATTAAAGTAACAGAGGTTGCACTTTTAAGTTAGCATTGAGTTTCCATGGCTTCTGTAGTTCTATAAGCCTGCCAGTAAAAGGAAAGCAACTCAGACAATGAAGCTTTAAAAAAATAAGCTCCATATAGTTATTACATGTATACACTGCAATTCCCATTGAAGTAATGTTTTAATTGTTTTGTTAGTATTTCCTGAGGCGCTGAAAAAAAAGCTTGGGTAAGCAGTTTCCCATATTAGTGTATAGCTCAGCTTCCGAAAAATAGAAAAATATATCTTCCAAGTTAGGGATCGAAATAATGCAGATAAATCTAATATGTCAAGCTCTGCAAGTCACTGCTTCATTTTTATATTTTAAGTTTAGATAAACAATGGGTTTTGTTAGAAAAAAAAATGTAAAAGTAGCAACATATGTTACACATATGCATTTAAGGTATTTACATATATTGCAAGGATGTTAATATCATTCTTCCCTCAAAGGCTGAGAAAGTAAATAATTTGTTCTTTTATTAAATCAGATTCTGTTTATTAACCAGGTTTCCTTTCACTGGAAAGGTATGTAGACACTTTAGTAATTTGAACTGGGTATGTTTTCTTTCTGTAACTATTCTGCTGAATAGAGGTACTAACAATAATGTTTGATTAATTTTGAGCATATTAGTGAAGAGTATTTGCAAAAATCAAAATCTTAATTAGTCATATCAAAATTTTGATATGAAGAATCAAGCTTCTGTGATAGAAACATGCACCTACTGACCTAATCAAGCAGCTTGAATTTTGAATATTGAACTTGTGTATAAAGCTTTTGCAAATAAAGTGCAGATTTTGAGTTTTTCAGCCAATATGTTTAATTACAGGTACACTTCAAATTTCCACATCTTGCTCTGAGATAAATCATACACACAAAGAGGGGTTACAATTGTGTCATTTCTGTGAATTATTCCCCTTAAATTTCTAGGTGAACTCAATAAATTTTCTTATTTTCAGCTAATCAGTTTCACATTTAAAAAAGATAGCATCTTCAGAACTTTGTTCATGCTAACTTAATACTGTGTAATTTTATTCCTTTACTGCCTGAAATATAAATATGCAGATTAGTATGTTCCTATTTTGGCTTTGCTAAGAGTATTACAATTTAATGGTATTTAATATCACATAAAAATCATATGAAATAATAATACCATGGCAATTATGTGCTTGTCTCAGATTTGTGATTTTACAGTTGTATTATTTAATTATTGTCAACTATTTCTCATATTTTCATCTACAGTTGTTTGGAATCACAAACCTCATCAGCCTAAATGTCTCCAGAGGCCATTAGCAGCTGATGAAAACTGGGATTTTTTTCCCACTAGAAATTATGATATTGTAAATTTAATATCATAATATTTTTAAAACTTCTCAACCCATCAAATTAGCCTGGAAAGTAAGATATTAAATTAAATTAAATTAAAAATAAAGAAGGGGTTTGGAAATGTCTAAACATCTTTTTTGAGCTATAGCATAATAAATATTTTACTTTCAGATGAAGATTTGATTCAAGCCATTTTCTTTGGTGTACCACAGTGGGCACTAAGCTTCTCACTGTGTCTTCTAAAAGTTAAGTTATGTTTTAAGGAAATTATGCTTTCTTAGTCTTTTGTAGCCTACACAAATTATTTCATCCAATTTTTACCGATGTAAAGAAATTCAGATCACTCAGATTTGGACACAATCCAGTCACAAAGTCCAAACCAGAGGAGTTTTGTCATAAACCAAGTAAACTGTAGCTCGCCAAAGACACACTAGTAATTAAAGACAATACGCAGTAATATCTCAACAATCCAAATGTAAAATAAGCATCTAATAAAGAAGGTACATTCCATTGTTATCAGGGGAAAGTTTACAAATTTTTTTGCAATATCTACATTCTCCTAACTTCATTTTCCACCCCTTCTCTACATAAAATAACAAAACCTTTTCAGACAGTACTTTCTGGAATATCCACATACATAAATGAGGAAGGAAATAGATAATCTCTTTTTGCTTTCTCTTCTACATAAAAATCCTCAAGTGTTGAAAGCATAAACTGTTCTTCCTCTAGTGCCTTTTATCAGGGCTTCTAAGTTATCTGGGTGATTCAAAGTAGTCCCATTCCAAGAGCTCCAAGTTTAAGTAAAAGGGAAAAGCTAGACAAAGGACTGACATATATTGGCTTTGACTTAGACTATGCAGCACAGTTGTATTTCTCTCAAAGAGCCAAAGATGTGGCACAAAAACAGAAGAGAGTTTTATCTGTGTTTTATTTTTAAAATACTGCATTTATAGAGACCACTTTTTTCCAAGATTTTGGCATATGATATCTTGCTTTTTGCTGTACCTAACTCAAAGCCCTCACTCATTTCATGTCCTGTCATATCTTTTATCCCTTTTTACATACATTCCAAGAGATGCAGATATGTTTTCATGTGTGGTTTTTTTCTGTCACAGCATTTAAGTTTGTTTTCAGACTTGCTCCATTCTGTTCTATATGACTGTGAGAGAGCATTTTCATCTGAGATTTTGCTTACTGCTTTAAGTGTTTATGAACTTCTATTGAAGGGGTATTTACATGACAGTTTTCCTCATCCTTGAAATGCATCGATGTCTGTGACTGCATTTTGCGCCAGCCTAACAGCTTTGCTTTGACTCAGTGTATGTCTTAGTGGGAAGCGCCAGCTTGCAGCCACCTCTCCTGTTACCCTGCAGTTTTTATTATTGTTATTATTCACTGCTGCCATTTGTTTCTTTACTACACTGATCTTTAATCAAAGGTAAATTAAGTTAGTATGTCATTCTATTCCACAGCAATATTTCTCAAACTCTACGTTGTTCATAATTCTTGTTTAGATATACCTAATTACATTGTTCCACCAAAACATTAAAACCTTTCTAAGCTATTATGTTTCCTGATTCTACCATCAGTGCAAACTAACAGAGGGCTGGCACAGTCAGCCTTGTATGACAAGAATTCGTGATATACTGCCTTCCACTTGGTGGGGACTTGTTTCACATATGAAGGAAAATAAATACAATTAACATTTTCATGCATCAACATTTCATTACACCATGTCAAAGTTGAGCAAGACCCAAGGTAAAATTCAGAGAAAATACACTAATGGTTATTTTGTATAGGCAACAATTTGCAGGTTGAGCTGCATGAGTGCTTTGTACAGTTTAGTCAATGGATATCTCACTTCAGAAACAAGACTAGAATTTGAAGATTTCAGGAAATGAAGATGGTATTGCAAAAGTATTTTTAATGGGGTTTCTGCTTTCAAAATACCTACCAGCAACAGCAAAGAAACTGCAGGAAGTATGTTTTAAAATAAATAGGAATCAAATGCAAATTGTTTCTGAATGAATTTGACAGGAAGAAATATGATACTATATGATATGAAATGACCTTAAAATAATGTGATGGATTGCTTCTGTGTGCTTTTCTGAACAGAAAAATGAAAATTATCTCAATGGATAGATTTTTACAGGTACTAGTCAAATTACATCATTACAGAAAATGAGACTATAATGGAATTTTGAACAGAGATTTTGTGTCATAATGGAATACCATATGGATTTAGATATGCAGAACATAATATACAGTGCTTATCTGGGTATTGAGAAATATAAAATTAGATCCCAAGATGCCCTACTTTAACCAGAAGACAATGCTGCCATTGTAGATAACACAGCAAAGTGAAATGTGCACATTTCTCAGGGAATGACGTAAGATAAAGTGCCAGACTCATAAAACAGGGAAGAATGACAGTACAAGCCAGGCGCACGTCCTGCCTGATAATCACCCCGCATGTGGGCCCAACAGAGGGATTATGTTTCAAATCTGCTTTTTTCTTCATTTTCCCAGGTCAGGGTCCATGGAG
Organism: Vidua macroura; assembly: GCF_024509145.1. NCBI lineage: Eukaryota > Metazoa > Chordata > Aves > Passeriformes > Viduidae > Vidua > Vidua macroura. Next base: position 22,168,933 of record NC_071572.1, read on the forward strand.
AAAATGTCCCTGGAATATACTCTTTTCCACTAACCACTGGCCCTTGAGCCCTCAAAAATCTCCAACAACTGACATGTTAGAGGTCCCTCTAAGCTGACACTGGGACTGTGAAAGAAGAAATATGAACAGTTTACTTATTATTAGTTTTTCTTTTTTCTCTTCTTGGTGAAGGACTATCAGAAAGAGTTAAGAGATGAAAAGTGATGTGCAGATAATTTACCCCAGTACTCAGAGAAGGGCCAGCCAAGCACCTTACTCAGTTTTCAGCTGACCAGGGAAAAAGCAATGGAGGCACTCAAGGAGCAGTGGTCCGTGAGGGAGTTTCTGGAGATGGGCAACAATCAACTGCTGAGTTGATTCGTGAGACTTGAAAGTCTTTTGCACCCATTATAATGGCTTCATTAAAAAATATCTATGCTGCTTCCCAGACTGTGAATACTGCACCTTTAATATAGCAGAAAATCAGTAAGGATGTGATTAAAAATTAATCAAATAAAAAATTAATTATCAAAACTAAAGCTCCAGTATGTGTGAGAGAAGTAGTACCCAGCATTGTGTAATCCTCTCATCTGACTGCAGATGTTTTACTATGCCTCCAAATCAGACGCAACAGAGATTTCTGGTGGAGACCTGAGAATAAATCATTATGTGTATATACACAAAGGTAGAAAGTGGAATTCCATTTGCAACAGCTCCATAAATTGCTGCTTCAATAAATAGCAAGTATGAATTTATTTACCTTTTGTTGCTGTGTTTTTAGAATGTGAGGTAAGGTATACCAAGGACACATGTAACAGCTGCTAGGAGCTCTTAGACCTGCAGCACATAGCAAAAGAAAAATTAAGACATAAGTTGTTGGAACTTTGGACAGCTGAGACCAGGTTTCTGTTAGGAACCTGGTCCTCTTCAGCCCCTGCTGCTAACCTCCATCCAGATCTTACATGTAATGAAGGGTTTTCTTCTGAATAACCGTTTCTTCTTCTAGGAGGCTGCCAAGTAACTAGGGACTAACACAGATTGAAAACAAACATTGCCCCTCAGGGTGGTGGTAACATGTCAGTGACTGCACTGATCTCTGTAGAGCAGGTTTACAAACTTCCTTGGCACTCAGTAGTTTATTGATAGCTGGCCAGTCAGAAACAGAGAAGTCTATTCAATATGTACCATGTGAGAAATAACACCAACCACAAAACAGAAATGAAGATAATTCCTGTTAGTAAGATCACGGTGATATAGAAGCATTTCAGCAATTTCCAAAAATTCTTGTGAATCTTGCATGTAACAAATAATTTGGAGAGTATAGGCAATGCTGGAGGAATAGATAAACACATTTTATTGTTGCACAGATATGTGTGTTTGTACTAGACTAATTATAATTCTTCATTTAGAATTCAAGATCTGATCTCAGCTTTGTTTGTCACCTGGAATTATTTGGGTTTATGATTTTCTGAATCGTTCTGGAGTTTATGCACTATGAACTTGTAGAGTTCTACTGTCATCTTGCTTTTCTTAAAAATAGAGTAATTTACAATGGGAAAATTAATACTTTTCGGTTATCTCAATGATTGCCTGAAAGAGACTGTGTGTTTGAGCATACAGCTTTTTACAATTGTCCAAATCTGCAATTCTGACTGTAAGTGATTAGAAATTTAGCAGTTGTTTTCAGAGCAGTTTCTTCATTAAGCCTTGAAATGTTAAAAAAATATGATAGCAATATAATTTTGTAGCATACATTATTTGGGGAAATAAGGTTTTTGGTAGATATAACATCTCAATTGTTTTAATAAGCAATATGATGATTGGTGTGAAAATATATAACCTTTTTAGGAACTTCTGCTAACATTTGAGTCTAGAAGTCTACATATTAAGATGTTTGGGATGTATTTCTACATCCATCTATATATGAAGTTCTATTTATTACATATATATATGCTTATTATATGCTTCCTGACTGCCAGTTTTCAGAGTCAGATTATAAAAGCTATTTTCAATTATTTACAATTCATAGAATACAAAAAAAAAAATAATGTTTTACAAGTATTTTGTATTGTAATTTTTTCATGCATTTACATAAGCTTTTGCTTTGAAGATCCACACACAAATGCAACTGAGGGAAAGATGAGAAGATAACTTGTCTATTTAAACTCACTTGGTGAAAATAACTTCTCACCTGCAAAAATTCTTTTGCAGAATGTAGACCTCAGTTGTTCCTCAGAAAAAAAGAAGAAATCCCATGAATCTGTAAAAAATGAGGTTACAGAAATGTGAGTAAAATCAAGTTATGCAGAATGGACAAAGGCGAGTCAAAAGGATGGCAGGAGCTGCTGAAGAATTGTGGCTGTTAACCAAGGACACATGAGGAGGAGCCAGGAAATGGTTTGAGGCTGGATCCACTGAACTCAGAAAAAGTATAAACCAGAAACCAGGAAAATAACCAGAAAATCCATAATACTGAGAATAAAGGATCAGAAAATAGTGCACAGGACAAAGACACAATGCTAGACTGCCAAGCTGTGTTTACATTAGTACTTTTGTTTGATTCAGGAATGTACTGTTAAAGGAAATATGCCAATCCCCATTTATTAAACTTTCCTCACAAACTGAACTTTGTTGTGTGTTGCAAGCGATCTTGGAGCAGGTGAGATGGATTCCTTTTGCAGGCATATACTGAAAGATGCGATCTAGTAATGCACCCCATGCCTCCAAGCAAACTGATGACATGAGGATGCAAACCATTTGAGGTGTGACACTTCCCCACAGCCTTGGCATCAGCCCTTGTCCATCTTCTGTTTAACAGACTAGCAATTTAGCAATATGGCCTCTGGCATAAAAATTGCAGTCTTTTCCCACCGCAGCAAGGCTAATTGATCCTGTTGTCTAAGTTCGGTTTATGGTGCAGTGCTTTTGAGTTCAGTCCCAAGATGCATACTAAACTGCCATGTTCTAAAACCATTTACAAAACACTTGCTCATTTTTTAAATTCTGCTCACAACTATGAAAAAGGGAAAGGGCAGGTCCCACTCTTGACTGTAGATTATATTAATGAAAGGATATTTATTTTCTAGATAAAGCAAGCATGCACATGATACTAAAAATAATTCTGCTACTGGTGGTTTAGGGTTTCAACAATGCAATTAAATTTATTTTTGTCCACCTAAAAACCTGAAATAATTTCAAACGTGTTTTGGTGGGAGAATATGTACTCAAGGTATTATATGTTCCTAACACTGACCTAAAATGCCAAACACTTGAAGATGTTCAGAGTGAATATATCTAGCAATATTACAAAACAAATAAACAACCCAAAACAAACAAAATAACTTCACAATTTGAAAGGGGTTTTATCTTTTGAGTGCCTCATTTGATTTTAATCCTTTTGCACTGTGAAATCCAGGCAGTGAATAACATAATTCATTTGGAAATATTATTATACTCACTTTGGCAATTAATTTAATTACAAAATATGGGGTGATGAATTAGTAATTTCAGTGTGATTCCATGGTTCTTCCCTTCTTATACCCTCTAAATAAATATTACAGCCATAGATTTGCCACAGCAGTAGATTTGTCACTGCACTCTGCAAAAGAACAGACATGTTTCTGGTTTCTTTTTCACACCAGACATAGTAAGGATTTTGGTGTCAAAGCTAGGCTTTTTATTATTTTAGTCCTGGCTATTGCAGGTAAAAGATCCTGTGCTAACTAGGAAAAGAGACACAACATCCTTTTCATACTTCCATGATAGTTCTGTTATCGCATCAATTGAGAGAACTCATATATCATCCTGTACTGCAATGCCTAAATTTTGACGTTTTCTCAATTTAAAGGCATGTATGAATATATCTCTTTCATTCCACAAGTGAAATAATAAAAGATTCTTTGAACAAAAAGCCAAAATAAACAAAAAACCCCAACCCAAAATGTTTACACCTTTATGGGGGACAAATCTATAGAAGGCACCCTAATCTCAGAGAAAATGAAATTTTCACCTAATACTGAGTCTGATCCACATCACATGTGGTAGTCAGCAGTATAAAGACAGGTTTTCTGTGGACTTCAGAAGTACAAATCAACAGAATCCTTGCTGATTAAGATAGAGATTAATATTGATTAAAATACATTTTTTTGAATATGCTCTTTTTTAAGGTACTAAAAATAATTTTAAGCTAATGAATAATCTACTGAATAATTAAGGTTTTAAATGCTGTCAGAACTTCCTACACATGTGAAACTTCAGAAGAAAATATTTATAGAAAATCACTCATCAGTCTAAAGAATCAAAGTAAAACAGGGTACATAGAGTTACCATGTCTTATACTCTTGGTAAAATTGCATGAATTAAAAACCAAATGTCACTGATATTTGGTTTAAAAAAAAAAATAACCTGTAGTAATATAGCTGCATTGAGGTTTTAATTCAGTTGTGAATGAGGAAGGTATAGCATCAAATTATCTTGATTAAGAGAAATGTCTTATATTTCATTTTAGCAACTCTATCTCTCCATGAAAGATTTTAGGAATACAAGGGCTGCAAGTGTGATTTACATAAAGTAAATTTATAGTAAGCAACAAAATTAAACAGATGTACCCTACTAACACCAAGCATAAATTAAAGAGTAATGGGATAGAGAATGGAGAGTATCAGGGCAGTTCTGCCACTCTGGAGTTATTCAGCTGTTTAGCAGAAAAGGAAGAACAGAAAAATGTGAAAGGATAGTAATTCTTAGGGAGAAGAGACACCTATGGAGGAGGTAGGAGCAAAAGAGGTATAGCACTGGGCTCAGAGAAAGAGATGTAGAAAAGGTGAAGGACTGTGGTCTCAAGTTGGTAAATTCAGAGATAGAGCTGATGTAGAAACTCTGAGGGCAAGATTGACTTGATGTTTAAGTAAATAATTATTTTTCAGTAACAAAAATCAAGTGATTTATGAAGATGACCAATATTTTTTTTCAGATAACTGTAAGCAATCAAAATTATATACTTGCAGAAGTTGAAAAAAATCACACTCATGGCCAGCTCTGATTGGAACATGAAGTTGAATCTTTAAAGGCTAGAGGCTTTAAGATATATAAGTGCATTGCAGAGTGGGACAAGAACCGCACTGTCTGGCTATTTTTAAGTAAATTTATATCCACAGTGGTTTTCCCTGGCACCAAGCAGAAAGTGTGATCAGTAATGCACAGACTTATCTAGAAGACCACTTTGAGTGTGCATGGTCTTCAGCAGCACAAGGTAGGCCTGGAGCCTTTCTCGATGATTTGCATACTCAGTGAGTCCATTTCTAGTAGTTCATTACACCAGTAGTCATTGAAATGGCTATGAGAACTTTTGGGAAAGAAATCAAAAATAGAAGATAAGGTCATGGACTGCCTGTATAAAGTATTTCAGAAGCAGCATTCTGTGAGCTAAGTATTTGTGCTGAGACTTCACAATGGAAAAGCAACTGCTGTTGGGACAAGGGGTAAAGATAGAAAAGAGCTATGACATAAAATCTCAGAATAGGTGAGAGCAGGGTTTACATTTACAGGGGTACAATAACGCATCACAAAACAAAATAATGAAATAGCATATGAGACATCATGATGGAGATAACTATTAGAAAATAGTAGATCCAAAAAGAAGAGAAAACTAGAAATAAATAGAACAGCAGCAGATAAACCATGGGGCTGAAAAAAGTCTCTTCACTGTTTTCTTACATTTAGGTACAAAAGTTGTACAAATGTTACATAGAGGTGTGTAACCTCTGTGTAATAAAACTATATGATATGTATGTAGTAACTATAATATTAATGGTCAGCAGAGGCTGGTGAAGAGCAGATGTTGTGAGAAGGTGCAAATGTAATAATACTGTGCAAAATGTATGTGCATACACACTGTTTTGATTCTTTCTTCTTATTTCTTCTGGTAACACATGGGCTTTAGTGGCATATAGGTGAGGCTGGTGAGTCCACAAGGGCACAGTTTTCTACTGAAAAGGTGAGTGACTGTAACCAGAAGATGTAAAAGGAAATTTTGTTTTCTCTAGAAAATAAGGTACCATGTTCTGCTCAGAGTTATTCTTCTAAACATACTTTAATGTGTTATTATCACAATCTCATTCTTTTTCTAAGTTGTAGAATATTAAAATACTTTCTATATTAAGTACTACTGAAAGCCAGCTATTCAAGCACACACTTTGTGAATAATAAAATCAGCATTTCTTTTTAATTTTTTTTTTTTCACCCATTATGCTATGCTATGTATCTAGTATTTATTTGCTCTCTCTGTCTTCCTTTTCCTCTGTGCATACACATACAGGTATGAATTTTAATCTAGCCTTCAGTTAGCCAGAGTGAGCATGGATGTGAACCCAAGGACACATCCAGGGGCAGTCTGGACATAATATACATGACTTGGAGTGAACTGGTTTGTTCATTTTCTTGCCACCACTACTGTAAGATGCCTATTAAATGGGTCCTAAGGTGCTCCTTGGCCCAGTGCCACTGGTCATATGCCTATGTTGGTCTGTCAAAGGTTGTCTTGGCCACAGTGTGTAGTTGAGAAAATTCTTCCATTTGCCCTCTAAGAGGATAAAAGCCATAATTCTTTAAACTGAACTACTTTTAGAATACCTGACCTTTGTTACAACCTCCTTCTTTTTATACTGCATTTAAATATGTGCTTCATAATTAGATATAATTTACTTTAATATACTGCAAGCATTCACATCAAAATTAACTCTTGAAGGAAATTAAGTGTTGTGGGAAACATTTTCCTTTGTTTACTTAGTCACTATAACGTTTCCTCATACGAGCTGAAATGAGCAAATAACTTTTAGACATACAGCTTAGAAGACCTATGTTCTTATTTGTAACTTTGAAAAGAACATTGTGTTCTGCAAAGCTCTAATTTCCCCAGTTCTTTAATCACAGATGTGCATATTGGTCTAAATATCTTCCCTCTAAAACCAATAGCAATATTTCCACTGAATTCCACAATGTGAATCAAAAACTATACCCATGCTTTCTCAAAAAAAAAGATAAATGTGCCTTTTCATTTGTTAATGGAGGGTTGTTGTTTTTTTTTTTTTGTTTTGTTTTTTCTTCTCTGTTAGAAGCTAAAAAAAAATTGCTGGTGTCATACTCATAATACATTCCAACTTTAGCTTACTCCTAGCAAGAAATTTACAGTTAAGAAGTCTTTATCATTAATTTGGAGGATTTAGTTGCATCTGTCTAAAACAGACTTGTCAGTCAAGTTTCCAATAAAGCTAGTAAGAAAATTTGTTAAAAATAATAAGAATTCACTAGAAGTGGTACTCATATATTAAGTCTCTAAATTAAGTCATGTTATAGCTGGAGTCATAATTTGTCACTGAAAATTGGGAACAATGTTGATTACAAAATAACACACAGTTTGGAGAGCACTTTACTAGATAAGGTTCTATAGAAATACCACATTCAGAAAAGGAAATTAAGCCTCAGGTAAAATCTTTTCAGAGAGTTCTTTAGACTTCTTTAGACTTCTTCCCTGACACAAAAGAATAATATATTCCAGTGTTAACAAAACTTCTGTTTGGGTTTTTTGTTTGATTTTTTTTTCTGTAATTTTTCAAATATTTCATATTTCTGTAAGAAAGATTTCCTATTTATACAAAAAATATCTTTGTTGGGTACATTTTCATAATCCTCACTTTTTCTAATTTATAGTAAAATAGAGTGACTAAAATGTCAGGGAAGTTATAAAAACATATGATTAGACAAAAATGAAATTGAATGTAACTTTAAATTTTAATATAAGTCTGCTTCTGTCAGTGTGTATATTTTGCCACTTAGGTTTTTTTCACATATAAATAACATACAGTTGTTTGTAAGAATTTCCTATGATGGAAGGGGGAATGATAAAATGATTGAACTTTTATTACACTAGAAATTTTCCATTGAATTGTATTCATATTGAAATTTTCAGTATATTATTTTTCCAGAAATAAACCAATAAAACTTGGTTATCTTTGAAAGATATAACATCAGCGTGACCTTGATTTTTTATACTTTTTAAAATCAGAGCTCTATTTTTTTAAACAACATGAGTTAGCATAAAGACATATCATAAAGAAGACCAAAATAAGTGAACTAGAAATTTGTTCAATTTACCCTGTGGATCTTATGTAAATCATGCTCATTTGGCCCAAAGAATTAATCAACATTAATAAAACAGTAAAATATGTACCAAGGAAACATAATCACATTACTCATAACATGATATCAACAAACCCACATTATACCGTGACTTATAGACAAGTGCATTCTTAATAGCTTCAATACTACTCAAAAAACAATCAAGAAAAAAATTACATAAAGTAGTTGGTGTATAACAATAACAATTTGACATGTTATCAAATTGTAGTTAAAAAATTAATTTATGAATGGACAAAAGAAAAAAAATCACATATGACATGGTATTAATCTGAGGGTTAAATGTTTGTTGTCTTCAAAGTGAGTAAGACAATTTTTAAAAAATTATTTAAAATTGCAATAAATCAGTCAATGAAACAAGAACTTGTTTCTTACATAGTAGTGGCATATCTAAAAAAAATAATTGCACTCATTAACTAAAGAATATTTTCATTTTTGCCTATTACATGACAGAAGAGGTTAAAAGGTGGGTTTTTAATTTGATATGGACATTTATGCAGCAATTCAGTTAATACAGAAGCAGAACAGAAGAGCGCCCTGTCTGTGCAAGGGTACTGAGACTTTTCTAGTTGTGACATTGAAACAGAATAAATCAGTCCATTGAATTAAGTGGAGCTTTACCTATTTATGGCAGATGAAGATTTGTCACAGTGAGTCTTCCTTTCCTATATTTACTAGATGTAATTTTTCTTTTTTTTATCTACTTACTGTTAATGAAGAATAGAATTGCTTCTATTTTGTGCTATAAAACAATAGAGTAAATAATTGAAAATTCGCAACTTCCCATAGTACTTCAATTCTCAGAGCAGTTTTTCATTCTATTTCAGCAGTGAGAGATAATTTTAGTGAGGAATGTGTAACTCATTGAGGTATATTAATCTATAAAACAACATGAGGGTCAATTGTCAACATGCATGGCTTTTAACAAGGAGCTTTTTTTTTCTTCCACTTCTTTCATGGTACAAAGTCAGCCTAACCAGACATATAAGAACTTTGCCACACATTTCTTCTCTTAGCAGCACGTTTGGGGTATTTTTTCACTGTTACATGGCTATTCTGCTATATTGTAACTGCCACCATGCATGAGACTGTAATGAAGACTTTTTATCCGGTTAGGTTCTGTTTTGTTGTTGTTTGGCTTTTTTTCTTAAGAGGGCTGTTTCACAAGTTGTTATTTTAGTGCTATTTCAGCAACTTTTCAGTGAATTTTCACTCTTTAAAATAATTTCATTTCAGGAGTAAAACACATCATCTCTTCTCCAAGACCTTCAATTGCCTTGGTATATGGTTTCAAATTAGATTTCCAGCAAAATATAAAATCACAGCAGGAAAGAAAAAAAGATCATGGCTTTTATCATATCAGACTATAGATATCTGCTAAATAACCATCCATTCTCCAAGCAACCTGCTTTGAGGGTAGAAGGAGATAAGTATTTGTATCTGAATAGAAATAATTGCTCTGTTTGTTCTCCAGTTCTTCTCTGCATCTAAGTTTCAGGTCTTATACTCCTCAGGACTTGGAGTCCTGCCTCAAAGCAGAGTCTTTCATAATAAAATACTCATACTCTGCTTTTTAGGGAGAAGTATATTCTACTTGACTCTGCTACATACTGCTCCTGCAGACTTCACAGAATCACAGGATTATTGAAAGGTTGAAATTAACTTGGCTTGGTTAACCTGGCACCTCCACTCTTAAAAGAAAAAACAAAAGCTTCATGATAATATTTCCCCTTTTCCATCCTACTGAGAAGGTTTTCCGTTGGAAAAAAAAGTCAGAATTGATTCCCATTTGGGACCTACAAGATGTTTTGAAAATATCAGGTCTCCTGGATTTATTAAACTTTTGAAAGGAGAAATAAGAAAGACTGCCTGGCTTGCCTTCAGGGTCATGTGCTTTGTAGTAGAATACAGAGAAGCATGGGCATGAAAGGCAGGTAGAAAAATTTGTTTCTGTAGAAATTTCTTTCAGTTTTCTTCATGCAGACTTTTACTTCATCTTCCCTAGAAGGAAGTATATCAAGCTACTTTACTTGTAGATGCTAAATAATGGCATTTTTACACTGTACTTTGAGACAAACACCACCTGAAAGATATGTGGAAAAAAAAAATAAAACACAAAAAAAGTGATAGGAGTGAAAAAACCACAAATTTCAGCGAATTTGTCTTGATTTGTATCCATCATCTTTCTCAGTTGTGTACTACAGGATATTTCAGGATTCGCTCCATTACTTATAAAGGGTCTCTCACCTTGTTTCAGAGTCTCTGAAGGAAACTGATGACCATTTTTCTCTCAAAGAGTTTCTCACTTACCTAAACAAATAAATTCCACACTATGTCACCCTGCTGTTAATTTTCACTAAGTCCTGGTTCATTGGCAGATAGAATTTGGGAAAGCAATGCCTTGACCTATAGTTCTAAAATTTTGTCCTGGGCTTTTTCCTTAAGACTTTGAAGTGATTATTTCTTATGTTACTACTAGAATCTCCTACAAGTCAAATTAGCTGTAATTTCTAGCATGGAATTGAGTTTTCTTGGACTATTAAAACTTATATTTTAAGATAAGGCCAGTAATGAAGCAAAGCCATGCAATCTAACCTTGTTATTAAACTGTATAATTTTTTAATCCCCAAAGAGCTCATTGTCCTTATTAAAGGACTTAGATAAAGTTATGATAATTGTGAAAGAAACAAATAAAAGAATTTCTGTATATACTGCATGCTATTAATTTTCTTCCCCTTCAAATTAGCCATACCAACAAGTTTTGGTCTCACATGCTGTGTTACATTTTGAAATTTACTAAATTATTGCAGTGCCCTGACAATAATAGTTGGGCAGATCAGTTGTGATGGTAAAATAAGAACAGCAACAAGAGCTTCATTCTTCTAATTGATGAATGTTTTCATCCTGTGACGTATCATTCCCCATATTTGAACAAGTAAAAAAATTCTTCACAACCTCATGTCATCATTTACTCATGAGAAGCATGGTAAATGGGATGAAAAAGAGTAATTTTAGATAATGTGAAACTTATTTTCTTTTTCATCTCCATGCCTCTCAGCTACTTAACTTTCTCTAAAGGCGATCTTAAACCACCCTTTTTATATCAAACTTACATATCTGCAAGTGATGTTGATTTACTTTGCTGAAAATAATGCCAGAATAGTATCAAGCAGATCTCTAAACTTCAACTTGTCAGTATTGTTGAAAACTTAAAATATGTAAAAAGCAAGTAGCACTTTTGGAATATACTGATTTTACAGGTTTAGAACTGAAACATTTGATGAATTTGAGAAACATTATAGACTCATCTATGCATTTATCTTTTCTTCTCATGATATTGTTGTTCTCTGATATATTGTCCAATGTTGAAACAAATCAATTCCATGATTTGAAAATTCAATCTGAAGCTTTGTTTTACAGTAATACAAGACACTCCATATAATATGAATTAAAGGTTTGAATTTAAATAGAATGGACATGGACCTTGCTTCTGTGGAACTATGTAGCAATAGCCCAGAATTTTAATATACATTCAGAGATTATCCTTCAGCTATCCAACCATACAGGAGACTATTAAAAAATCGTGAATAAATTTAAAAATTAGAAAGATTTTCCTCTCTTGCTTTCTATTGTATTTTTCAAATCAAAAGAAATGAAGAAAGGAATTGCAATGTTTCAGCTATTGAAGAAAGTAAAAATATTCTAGTTGTTCCTCCTTCTGTTTTTTATATTAAAAAATATTGTTAGGCAAAGGAAACAAAAAATAGGGAACATTCTCAGTGATACTGTCAAACTTGTAATTTCTGTTCCTGTATTTTGCATGAGGAAGAAAAACTTTAAAAAGAAAGGAAGCCTCATAGATTGTAAGGAGAAAAGTTCTATTATTCTGTTAAACAAATAATGTATAATGACTGTTCCATTTGTGAAACACCGAAGTATAAAATCAAAACTGATCTTATTAAATCCCCTAGGGAATCCATCCTGCAGTATTTCTCATACTGTATTTACTAACATGTTGTCAAATTGAATATCATGTGGCTTGATCAATGAAACTTTAGTCTCTTTCCCTTGGGAATTCAAAGATTAACAATAGATCCAATCAGTAGGATGTCTTGCTTTGTCATTTCACTTGCACACAATTACATTTACCATTTTACTTGTCACTGCGGTTTCTCATAATTTGGTCTTACATGGCAATGAACACCTCTCTGGAGATGTCTGTGCTAAAATATTAATGTGCACCTGCAAAAGCAATCCAGACTTGTGTTGGGTTTCAGCTGCAGAATCATGCTAGTTTACACTGCAAGCTACTAACATCGCGTAATATAAACTCCACTACTGCTGCTCAGGCTAAAGAAAACAGAAAAAAAGTCGCTGAAACAAATATAATACCTTCTGCTGAATAAAGATACAAATCACTCAAGTTATGGCTTTCTATTAAAAAAAATATCTTTGGCACTCTAAAAAATTGAAATTTTTAAAAGTGTTCTGAATTAAATGGATAAACACCTGAATCCTGATTGTATCCCTCATCTCATTCCAGACTGAATGATTTTTTCCCAAGTGTTGTGATAAAAAGATAAGAAGTTAAAATAATATCAGTTTCAAAGTAGAGGATTTTATAGTTTTATTTTTTGATTTGCTATTTAGGAATCAACATGTAGAAACTGTGAAAATAAAGTATTTCGGATTTAAAAAAGAAAGATCTAATTAACATCCAGAAAATGATACCTTGTAATTTACACTACTTCTCCTTTAGAAAGAGCATTCAATAGGGCTTTGCTACTATTTCTAGGTAAATAAAAATTATTTTAATATATTTTTCCAGCAGAAGAACCAAAAACCATTAAATGTTCATTCAGCATTGTTTTAGTGATATCTAGCATACTTACAACACCCCAATACTGTATGTTTTAGTTGTTTTTTCCCCCCTGAAAAACATATATATTTTCATAGTAAATTTTCTAACACATCACATTGTTTTTAATTTAAGACCATGTTATGAGTCATTCTTGTTTCTAATCTTTGTGTAAAAACATATTACTGAGAAATAAGCATTTGAAAATATGCAACTTCTTCTAAAGTATTAATACTTTTAAATCTATTTAGCAGACATTAATTTTTCATACTGTCATTTATTTCAGGGGTCAGTCTGTCATGTATCTCCAAAATATGTACAAAATTAGGCTTGTACAAAATTTGTCCTGATTCACGCATGCACTTTTTTCTTGATGATCAGGCATTTAATGAGCTTTTTATGGAAAGGACTGCCAATCTTTCCAACCTGTTTCTATTCCAGCAAGCCCTTCCCACTCCATTTGACTAGTCATACTTGCAGGAACATTAATTTCTGTGTAATTTTGTTTACCCCCCGGCAGACAGGTGGTAGAATGAGTTCATCATCTGAGAGTCAATGTTGCATGTTTTCAATAAAACTCACAACCAACATGCATAGATGTGCTGTGTGGCTGAGATGAGCATTCAGATATACTGTAGGCAAGGATGATAACAAACTGTTTTAAAGCACTTATTTTTATAAATTCAGGGAATGGTGCCTTGGAATGGATGGAGCTGTGACTTTTTGAATGCATTTTTGCCAAAATGAAACTATTTGGAAACATACTTTTCTGGCAAAATCTTTTTGTGCTTGTCTTACACTGACTTCCTTCATGTCCCCATTTCCACAAATATGTTCGTCTTAATTTATATTTTTTTCACACAGAAACCAGAATAAGCTTCTAGAGTGCTTTGTGACTATTGTGGATCAAAAACCTCTAGTTGCAATAAGGACAAGGTGAAAAAAAAATAAAGCCTTCATGAGTGAAGGAAAGTGATTTTTAGAGGAGAAAATGGAAAGAGCATCAGCTGGGCTGGTTAAACATGATAGGAATGTCTTGAAGTCAAACATGGTGAAAATCCTCACTAGAGCAGTCTGCTTCCTCCATGTCCTAGTATAGAGCCCTTGAAAGATGAGTTATGTGCATCTCTGGAGCAAGCAAACAGCTGTACCTCCTTTTCATTTACTAAAAGAGATTTCAGGAAAAACACACTGTTTTCCAACCATGTGGCATGTTCATTCTGGAAGTGTGAAGGTTTCCAATATATCTTGTCCTATATACTTCATCCTTCTGGGCACAGAGGTATATTAAGTATCAAGAAGCATTAAGCAGAAATATTCAAGAAATAGAATCCAATCATGTATTTCTGTGATCTGCTATGCAAGGCTCGTTTTGACAGTGTTGCATGTTCTGCAAGCATCCTCTGAGAACAAGTGGCAAAAGGGAGAGAAATTCTCCATACATACATGTGGATGCTTGTAATATTGTGCTCCACAGTACACTGTAGAATGCATGTCTGGGTTATTGTCTAGGACATAGCTGAATTTACAGAATCAGCATATTCCTCCTAAATAAGCCCACTGGTCACTTGAGGGGCTTTTTTAGCCTTCACTGATAGTATTGCATATGCCTTTGTAACATTTACAGAGACATTTTACCTGTAAATATGTGCTCCAAAAGCTCGGCTCTAAGTCTCATCCCTGACGTCTCTGATGATATGGAGCCACCATATGAGAACACACCCAGTATTTCCAACCTTTTATAGTAAATTGCGAGTTCTAGCGCTATCTCAGCAACGTACCTTAAAATAGGTGAGATCTTATATTTTAAAGCAACTTGGGGACAATAAATTTATATATTGCTAGTTCATTGCTATTTGATTTCTTTTTTATTGTCTATTATTTTTAATTCCCAACTGAAATATTTATTTATTCTTGTTTAATCCCCGTGTCCCATTACGTCTCCTTTAATTCTGTCTTCACCTAATTAGCATCTCACATTTATTAATTTATTTCCTGGGCTTGAGCAATTTAATTTTATAAGCACTTCAAAAATCAGAGTAAGAACTTTGAGCAGATTGCTTAATTATGTGAGTAGGTAATTTGTCATTATGTAGAAATTCATACATAGTAAGTGGTCTTTAACTTTTAAAAATTTCATATAAGATTACAGTATGAAAGATATTTTTCTTTTTGGTAATTATTCTTACACTGTTCTGAAATTAGTTATAAGAAGGAGTTAAATAATATATTTTATGTTTGTTTTTATTAAAGATTTTCTAAAACTAGTATTATGCCAAAGGTCCCTTAACACTTTATGTCTTCATCTGATACACTCTGAAATCAGAGCTATTTATCAGAGTCTTAGCTTGAAAAGAGACAATCTCTATAAGGATGTTCCAAGTCAGTTCATAAACTTGGCAGTGTCTTTTTTATATCCCTTAAGAAATGCCTTGTCAAATGTCTAACCTAAGTCTGGATAACAAACGACAGACCGTGTTTTGTCTTTTTTTAGATTTTTTACCTCGTAGTTGACTGATTTTAATTTTACAGGGAGATTATAATAAGGTCCTAGGCATCCAGATACCAACTCTCTGTTCTTGCATCTTTCAAAGGGGCAAAGTATGAGTGCAGTTGCCAACAAAAAAGTGGCAGAGGTGACTTTAAGTCATAAAAAGCCTTTACTCCTGTAAATTAACCCATCCAGTCCAGTGACCAGTTACAAGCCCTGATGTTTTCCTAGACAAGAACAGGGGGAGTGAGAGAGTTCTAAGCTAGAAAAGAACACTTATTTCAACTAGAGTCCAATGTTAAAAGTATTTAAATTACAAAGCTATGCAGACTTCTGTGTTCTGAAGACCAGACTGTGGATGCCTGTATGTACATCTCACTGTAATTCATGGGAATATCCAAATAAACATCTTTGAAATGTATGTTCAATGGCTCTGACTCACAAAAAATGTGCTGTTGAAAGTCCAGCTGGAGTACAAGTCTCTGTGTCTCCAATTATCCTCTCTTCTCCTGGGTTCTTCCACCTTGCTTGTTGCATAGACTGATCCATTTTATCTGAAAAAATCTTGAATAAGGACAGTTAACAGCCTGAGGTATTAGTTAAGACAAAAGTCTATGCATGCTTCTTTTCAAAAAGGTGGGATGATTCAGTAACATTTTTGGAAGTCAATAGTGATAAGAATAGGAATCTCTAAGGGAAGAGACTACAGTGAAAGAAGGACAAACCCTCACCTCAAATCAAGTTATCTCCACTAAGGAAACAAATCTGTATATCCCAATTTGATAATGCAATTTAGTATGAAGGGTTCATAATATATTCTTCTGTAATCTATTTATTTTCACAGTACAAAATCTGGAGAGACTGAAATAATTCATCAACAGATTCAGTAAAAAAAATAATTGATGGTTTCATATTGACATGTTTATATCAAGTTAAATGCTTATTTTTTAACATATTTTTCTGTTTGAAACTTTTTAAATTACTAAAAAATAATGGTTTTCTTTCCCCTTATACAGTGAGAATTGTATTCAGGAAAAATGCAATGCTTTGTTTAATCGTTGATATTTCTGTGAAAATTAGCACAGATATGTTTCTGATTATCCCACTTTTTCCTTTTTTATTCCTAATTAAAAAATTCAGTGGCACAACCAAAGAATCAGTTTCTTGTACAGCCCTACTTAGGATTCTAAGTCCCATTGAGTTTCAATGGGTCTTTGTGTTTGATACTGTCCCACTGAAGTCAATGGGTGCAGGATGAATCCCTTTATCCCTCATCCACTTTGCAAATGCATGAGTCACACTCCATGCAGCCAGGGAAGTGAGGCCATCAGCCAGAATCCTCAGGACTGAAGCCAACACTGCTTTGTTGATCTGCTCATAGGAAGAGCCATTGAAGAATGCAAATTAGTCCTTGCCCTTTGCCTAAATGAAAAGCACTACTTAATATTTCTAGATGCCTCAATTCCAGACAAACAACCTAAAAATGCTTCTACATTCTAATTTCCCAGACTATGTTTTATAATAACTGCAAAACCACTTCAGTAAAAGTACTGCTTTGTTTTTGCTAGAATTTTTGGCATTTAAAAAAAATTCTCATTTTTTTATATATGGCAGCTTTGATTTATATAAATTTATATAAAACTTTCATTGGTTCCCCATTAGTTTAGACATCATATTTAATAATTCTTGATAAATAAAGCACATATACAAAAAACACCCCAACCACCCAAATAAACAAACTAAAATAAAACCAAAAAATCTATGAATGTATTAGCCTTAAAATTTATGATAGTACTTGACAAAACCTGGTTATACTGACAGGTGTTATTACTGTGCTTATGAAAGTATTATTGAAAACAAGTGGAATCATATTACTGCTCATCTCTTTCAAGATACTTTCATCCTCTCCATGTACAGTCAAAATATGTAGAGGACATTTGAAAACCAAAAACCTTTCCTTTAAAAATTATATTGTTGCAGATAGTGCTACTGTAGATGTATTTACCAATTAAAAAACCCTAGCAGTAGAAATTATGAGATCAAACTTGTGTAATGAAAATTAATAATTAAAGAAGTACATGCCTTTATTGTACAAGGTTTGATTTCCCAACGAACAAGGCAGGAACATTTCCCCATAATGAGCATCTCCATTGCCATGGACTATTCTCCTTGACTCTGTTGGATCAAAAATGAGCCTTTTAGTTACAGAGGAGCATTGTATTCAGTGTTTAGAATTATTCCAGCTCTAAACTGGATTAACTGGTCCACAGGTTCTTTGGGCAGACCACCAGAGTGCAGATGACAATGTGTATAATGGAACTTTCTGAAATTATTTCCAGTCCAGATATATTCTCTTGTCCCTTCACTACGAACAACAAAGGGAGAGCTTCAAGCCTGCTGACAAGTTAGCAAGTTCCTTACAATAGTCATGAGTGCCAAATAATGATGAGGTTACATTGACATCTTGCTCCTGCATTTAGAATTGCCTGCTCCTCAAAGCTAATTATTTATTTCTTCCATCTTTATAAAGCTGCTGAATCACAAACTCCTATAATCAAATACTTCATCAATCCCTTTAAGCCAATTAAAGATATAAAAATTAATGACAATAAAGAGATTGAGAAAGTTCATTTCTTGCCTACATTTTCAATTCAATTTAATAATGTGTATAGCTGCACATACTAGAACACATGCTCAGCATTTTAAAGAAAGACAAGAGGTTGATGCCATGAGGCTTTTACCTTCTAAGTGCCAGTCTTCTGCTCTTTCTTCATAGAATAAGGAGAGTAGAATTAAATTAATTCTGACTTGCAAATTGGCAAAGACAGCCCTTCATTCTTTACCATATCTCATCTTCTCTTTGACCACTGATTCCCCGGGAGGCTGAGAGAAGGATCACCATGCCTGACACTAAGGAGACAGCTAAAGACACTGCATGACACCCCTCCCTTGGGGTAGGTACATTAATATTGTCAGTACTTCTTTAAATTCATTTCCCCTTGTTATTAGAAAACTTCTTTTTGAGTAAGAGACATGTAGAAAAACAGTTTTCAACATGCTTTTGACAGCGTGGTTACCACTGAGAGATTGTGAGTGAAATGAGCCATATGCAGGCTCTGAAATTGTCAACCCCATTTCATCATGAACCTCTGTGGCAGGGTGGGTGATTGTTTGTTGTATGGGGACATTTTGACATGTGGGATAGTGCCAAAATTACAGATTCTGTATGTTAGTGTAAAAGTGAGCTGGGAAAAATATAGAGCAACATTTATCATTGAGTAAAAGACCACACCATTGTTAAATAGTAGTTTTTACACAGAGTTCTATCTTGTTAGTGATTTGGCTTCAGTGAAAGATAGGGATAAAGGTAAAATTTTCAATTTCTCTTATTAATCCTTCTAGGATTCATGCAAATGTGATCAAGATATTCAAAATAATGCATAAAGAAGGTTAAAATGATTAACTGAGGCAGAGCAACGTTTACTAAATTGTAACACTATTTTCTGGTTGGCAAATTGCTCTTGGAGAAGATTGTATTAAATTTAATAGAAGATGTCTGATAGAAATAAGAAATAATGGAAAACATTCCCAGCCAGTGTGATTTTTTTTAGCCCTTCTTGGCACCATGGTAATAAATTACTTGGTTCAGATAGAGGGGAGTTTGGTGCATTGTCTTGTCTGCACTACAAATTCCTAGGCAAAGACTTTTTTTCTACTGCTCCTTCATTAGGATTTCCTGACACAGAGAAAAAAATCTTGAACCAGAAGCTGAATTATGTTAACACTTGTATTGTTTGCTTGCCGCCACACATTGCAAAGTGTGCGGTATTTATTCTAAACACTTAAATTCTTTGTCCCCTTTAGTCCAGTGTAATTTTAGAACTGTAAGTAAAACCACATCAGTCAGGCTTATTCAGGCAGATATTAAACAGAACTCATCTGAGAAAATAAACCAGAAAAAAAAAAAAGCAAAAGCAAAACAAAATAAAATAAAATAAAATAAAATAAAAAAAAAAAAACAAACTGGAACTTAAATTATTAGCATTCATTTTTTGATTTCCAGTGGTATCAGAGACTGCAAAAAATACACTATTAAATGCTGAAGTCTGTGTCAGAAGTAAAATTATTACATACCACCACAAATTGTTTAAGTACTTCTAGAAAAGAAGATGACCTTTGAATTTGTTTAAAATAACATGGATTGATTACTGTCTCAGAGAATTTCTCAAATATTTATGACAACTTTTTTTTTCTCTATCAATAAAATATAAATAATGGGTTCATTAGGAGATACTGTGGTTTACTTCCAGGCATGTGGATAATAATCAGATACAGTGTTTTTTTTGATACTGTTCATTTTTTGGTTCAAAGCTGTACAAAGTAACCTTCTTTGTTGCAAATCTGTTAAGCAGTTAATATTTTTCTTTTTTAATGGCTCTTGCAAAATATGTTGTACAATAGCCTAAAGTTAATCTAATTTACTCAAAAACTTATTTTTAAAATGTGTCAAGTTTGATTGAAATTCTGAAAACGTCTTGTGTTATTTTAAATTATTATTCTTTTCTTTCTTTCCTTTCTAGTGTCTTTAGTATTTCTTTTTTGAACAGGGCCACTTGGGATACACGATGTTGTTGAATTTCTTTCAAAATTTACAGAAATACTATGGTCAAGGTCTATAAGTCCAGGTGAATATCACCACCATTTTCAGACTCCTGGTCTCTATGTATGCTTTATTATCTGGTTTCTGGGTTTGCATGGAATTTCTGTAATGCAGCTAGGAAGACTACAGGGGTAGCAACCAGGATCCAAATCAGGGAAGCCAGTACAACAAGGACTCTAGGACAAAACACAGCATGCTTTCAATTCAGATCAGTCTTTTGCATACTATAAAGAAATTGAGACCATCCTCCATTGCCCTATTTCTATAACGAAGGAAGGTTCATTAGATTGTTACTATGAAAAAACTTCCTCGTGCATGATATTTACTGATTAGACATATATGGAATTTGCAAGCTCAACTTTTATCTTAGAATTTTGATAATGAAAGCACTAGAATTCTCTGCCAGTTCTTCTTCTGCCCACTTTTTATTCATAAGCTGTAGTTGGCTTATAATACCTTTATTTCAATTTT
This sequence comes from Vidua macroura, assembly GCF_024509145.1. Lineage (NCBI taxonomy): Eukaryota > Metazoa > Chordata > Aves > Passeriformes > Viduidae > Vidua > Vidua macroura. The sequence continues at coordinate 22,189,585 of NC_071572.1, forward strand.
AAAATAGGTATTTCATTAGGAAGACAGATAGATCTGATTTTTTATATAAGTATATTGTATGTTTGTACTTGTTCTCTGGACATAAAACAGAAGTCATAAAATCAAACAAATAATCAAAAAAAAAATATCCTCAAAGAACAAAACTCCAAATCCACATTTTAATGGAAGATTTAGAAAATACTTTTCCACTGCATTGGTCTATCAATTAATGTTTATATTTTGTAAAAATATATTGTGTCTAGAAAGCCGATGGCTATCTGATCCCTCATGTTTAGAAAGCTGATTGAGGTCTAATTCCTTGTTAATTTATGCCAAGTGACTTGCTGAATGACATCTAAAAGCAACCAGAGTTCTACAAACTGGTTTTGTAGTATACAATAAATATGTCCTTTCCTTATTTTAAAGTATTTTATCTTCTCAAATGTATTGGATATTTATTTAAGCTGAAATGCTCAAGTCCCTTTTAATATTTATCTTTACAAACTTAATTGTTTTGTAATTTGCTTTGGTCCTTGGTCAGAAAAAGGTCTAATTATAGAGTCATTTTAGTCACAAGATTTTCACTTCCTGTCAAAAAATTCCATACTATACTACTTTGTGTTCTCTTACAGATTGACTTGTGTGAATAAAAATTTGACTGTATAAACCTTTTACTAAGTAAGAGATATTTTTAATGTTATTTAGCTCTAATTGAAATTCCACTTCTCTGACAAAATATATTCTTAATCAGTAGATTATACATAGTAAAGCTATTTATTGATATCATAATGACATATCATTCATCATGTATCAGAAACTGATTTTTTTTTAACAAAATAGCATAATTTGCTAGTCACTGCAGAAGTAGCAACAATTTTTATTCCCACTGCTCCCATAGTTTAGTAGATTTTCAACAGGAAGGGGCCATACTGGCACAACTGGGATACTGTTTATTTATTTAATTGATGTGTGCTTTTATTTTGTTCTTATCTGTTATTATGATGATAACTGAAATGTTATTATTTATATGTCTCCCTAGTATTGCATAATTTCCCAATAAGTAATCAGATTTTACCTTTAAAACCTCAGCTCATTCCTCCTACAGTTGAACTGTCCCATTCTTCAAACAACATTGCCTTTAAAAGGCATTCCAGGTACTAAAAATTTAATACCAATTTCAACAAGCATGCATTTCTCTGTATCCAATGAATTTTTGATATGGATGTACACTCCTTGTGGCAAAAGGATATAAAATTATTGAGAGAAAAGCTAATGATAATTACTACTACTTAAAAAAAATTACATTTTTCAAAACTTTAGTACCCTTTAGAAATCTAAAGGAAGACCAAAACACCTTCACAAAAAAAAAAAAAAAAAAAACAAAAAACCAGCTGCCTAAAATCCCCAGAAGGCAACACTTTCATAAACATTTTCTGTTCCATGTAAAACATGTAAACATTTGTATTCTATACATTGGACAACATTAATGAACAGAAAAATCTTTCTGGGATCAATGCTTTCAGAAGCAGAATACTTAAAGCCCATCAGGCACTATAGTAAACAGGAAAACAGTTTCTCAGGGCAGAATGAATAAATGTAGCCTGTAAAGATCCCTAGAATTCTTATTTTTCTTTTTTCTTAAAGTGACAGTTGTGCCATGTGTAGCCATGAAGTACAAACCAGAAAATTCAAGTAGCTTTGAAGGAAGATTTTGGGGTTTTTAGGTTATTTCTGGTGTGGTAAATGAGAAATTTCAGAAGTGAAAGTTGAAAAGTTGAAAGATATGTTTAAGGCTTTACGGTTAAGTTGAATGTTAGTTTGCAGCTCAGTTTGATGAAAGATACTACGTACCCTGTGTAACACGTTGTGAAATAAAACCTCAGAATAGCTATGGATAAAAGCTTAATTATTACAAGTTACACAGCTTATCTTAAAATCGATTTAAAATATTATTAGCTCAATTTAAGATGAATTTGAGGGACAATTTCTTAATGAAATTATTTCGGATTCAAAATCATGGAAAATATCAAATTAATTTAATTATGAAAAACAGCATAAATATAGAAAAAGAAAAATGTCCAGAAGTACAAAAATGTAAAATCAAAAAGTTGATGATCTTTGTGCAGACAATGGAAAAAGAATTGGATAACATGAACCAAGAATCTAATGATATTCTTAAAAAAAAAAAAAAAAAAGAAGAATCCTAAAGAACACTTGTCTTGAACTTGGATGAGGAAAAGTTCCCCAGAATGGATACAGAAGCTATCCAACCAGAAAGTTACATCTCAGATTTCACCATGTTACCTTCATGACCTCAGCCTCCTATTCTTTCCTGTGGCTTTTCTGTCCCATTACCTTTGGCAAATCTGGCCTCTTTTTCTAACTCTGTTTTTCCAACTAGATACATTAGTGACCCTTCTTGTCCCTCACTCCTAGTCTTAATTTCTATATTAGTGTCCTGGCTCCTGCAGAGACCTCCATCTCTTAATGAATGATACAAAACGAGTTCCTGTAATCCTAGAATAGACTATGTTCAATGAGACAGAGCCTCAGGGCATTCTTTGTTGCAGTTCAGTTAGTCTCTGCTGAGACATTTTTTGAAGCATATAATCTAGCCAGATTTTTCTAGTTTTATTTGCAACAGACCTTGCATGCATTCTTGCTGAATTTCAGGCAACTACATAGAGAGAATGGAAAAGCTTCATAATGTAATGCCCCTTATCTGTGCTGCTACTCATCCTGGAAATCAAGATTTGGAGTCAGATAGCACCATGCATCCTGAATATCATAGACTGAAGAGAAAATATAGTCAATTCTTGACTTCTCTTGTGAGTAGTAAAACCTTGCCCCAACATGCTAACTGTCAGCTTCTGGTGGGTTATTTTCTAGAAGGCATTTTTGCTCAAATAGTTCATACTGGTCAAGTTAAAGGACTTAACTCGCAACTGGCGTTGCGTCCTTTTTCCCAGATCCCAGGCAGCTCGGGAGCCCGGCTAAGGTGCTGCCTCTCAGCCGGACCGGGGTGCCGTGTGTCCCGTGTTCAACGCACTGGCGTGGGGCTGGCCGCACTCTGTAACCGGCGCTGGGGTGAGGCAAAGAGGCGAAGGAAGGCGCACCCTGTCCTTGCGGTTGGCTGGACGAGGTTTATTGCTGCGTGGTGCTGCGATGGAGAACAGCGGCCGCTCCCCAGCGCCGCATGGACAAAATGGCGGCGAACAAAGGGGCACGTGGGGTTTTATAAGAGGTGGGCAGACACGGGCAGAAGCGCCCCTCGCCCAATGGGGACAAGCAACAGGGGAGTGACGTAGACTGTGGCAACCAATGGGGACACGACAGGGGTGTGTACAGGGCTTCGGGACGAACGGGAATACAGGGATGGGGTAGCAGACACAGAACTCTCAGGAGTGGACGGGGGGGTGACCACAAGACTGGCATGGGGATACTCCAATGGTAAGTGACCCGGAGCAGACCACCACGGGGGGAACATGGGGGTGCACAGGGGTACACAGAACCGGCTAACTAACATTTATCAGAACCCCTAATCTGAACCCAAACCCGGGATGCAAAAGTTTAGCTAAATTCTTCTGGAACTACGGAAAAGAAAATGCTGCTATAAGAAAATATATTGACTTTCTTTAAATCAAGGATCCTAATTAATCCTCAAGATAAGCATGGACAATAGAGAGGGAGCAAATAAAAAGTCTCAGACCAGGCATAAAAAGGATACTTTAATGATTAAACAGAACAAGGAATAGAGAGAGGAGGCACGGAGATCTGCTGCAAACATTGTCGTGGTTTGACATGGAAGTGAATTTTTTCCAGGAAGTTGGGTCAAACCAATCAGTGGTCAGGTTTGGATATTGGCACCTGGAGTGACCACTGAAAATATGGACACGCCTCTGAGAACACAGGGAGTTAAAAGCAAGAACTCCCAGGAGAACTCTCTCTTTTGGTTCCGGTCGTCAGAGAGTGCAGACTCCCCCCCTGCCCAGCCTTAGGCTGGGTGGGGGAGGGGAAGCCACGCGGCCTTGCCCAGGTAGGCCGAGGGGCTGAGGGTCTGGAACCGAGCCAGCTCCTGTGGACGGAAGGGTGGAGAGAAGCGGAGATGCCTTTGCCCCCCCCCCCCCCCCAAGAGGGAAAGAGACAGAGAGCCTGGCGGCATCTGGAAATTTGCCGGCAGAGGAGAAGGAGAATGGGGGGGAATGCCCAGCGTGGGAGGCGGAACGGCGGACAGAGATATCAGCCGTCCAGGGAGTCTGAACTTTTAACCCTTTCCAGGAAATGAGGGCTTTTTAAAAGTATTACTCCTCCTTGATTTGTAGTGGAAGAGAGATAGTCCGGGACTTGAGATGTTAGAAGAAGAAATATTTAGGTGGGAAGAGATGATGGAGTAGCTTTTGGCTGGACTTTTCTTGTTAGCCATGGACTGAACCAAAATCTCCTGCAATGGAGACTGCATTTTAGGGGGATGCAGTGGTGACCCAGGGAGACCTGTTTCAGCTTCGAACAGCACAGGAATGGCGAAAAACGAAGAAAGCTGAAGAGGGAATGGTGATACCCTCTGTCTTCGGGAAGAAGATGAGTCCTGTTTTTGGACCCCTCGGCCCCAGGGGAAAATGGGGGGGACTGTAGTCCCAGGATGAGAAACTGAACTGTTGTATCTTTAGGTCTGTGGCAAAGCATCCTTAAAGGAGCCCTATGAGCAGTCTGTCCATGCACGGTGGTGAGAGCACTGTGACGTAGAATAGAGAGTGTCACACTGGCAGATTTTTTCCGGGCGGTTGCCATGTGTGACAGGGAAACACAGGGGGGCAGCTGTGTTTCCTGGGGGTCTGTGGTACAAGAGAGACTTCTCTCTCCCTTGATAGTTTGAGTATAGATTACCTGAAGGGTGGTAATTTGATCAAGAATCCCGGGTGATGTTTCATGGCTGGGTGTTTTTGGAATTGGGAGGAGGAGGGGTGGTTTAAAAAGTCTTCATCCTAGATTTAGTTTATGTGTTTTCTGTATTAGTAGTAGTTTAATAAAGTTTTTTTTTCCCTTTGTTATTAAGCTTGGGCCTGCTCTGCTCTGTTCCTGATAACATCTCACAGCATTTATTTAGAAAAGGTGCATTTTCATGGAGACGCTGGCATTGCGCCAGTGTCCAACCATGACAACATGAAGAGAGTAGAGCCTGTTCCTCCAAATACTTTCAGTCACAGTTCTTCACTCCTGTTTAGACATAGGGCCATATCACGTAAACACTACGTGTTTCACCCCTTGGATGTATACCTTTGGATTTTAGGACAAGAATGTGCATTCACTTTAGTATGTCTTTGTAGTACATCACACTCCATGCTCAAGAGCTGTCCTTGAACTAATGTACATATAAATCTTGAAAAGATTTGGCTGTAAAAAATCCACAGTCCTCTTCCTTGGGATGAAAATCAGATAGATTCAATATGGTATCAGTTTGGATGATGTCTTCTAGGATAACAGAGGAATAGTATGAGAAAAACAGATGATCCACTATACCTATTTGTGTTGGCTATTTATGACTGCATATCAAGATGTGCAGAAGGTTGATGTTTAGAAATTGCTTAGAAGAAAACCTGCTGCTGCTGAGAATCTAACACAGTAGATGATCAGCAGGCTACACGGACCTGCAAGTGATAATGTTTCCACAAATAACAGAGCACACTGAGAGGTTAAAGCACAAAGTGAAATAGCCTTAATTCCAACCCTGAGTGAGGACTAGAATGTGGAAAGAGCAGATGGAGGTACTTGAGGATCAAGCACAGATAATAAAAAAGAGTTGACTTTAAACCCAAATGAGACAGATTTAGACCCAAAAGCCCCTCACATGCCCTGCATTGTGGTGGGCTAGTGTCAAGGCATGGTATCTCCAGCTTCAGAAAGTTGCCCTTGATATAATTCTGCTGTTTTTGCTCTATTGCAGTTAAGGTGGTATTAGATGGTAGTGTTTTCATATTCAGTGAAATGCACAGGATAGTATGTAATTTTCTTAGGAACAGTTTTGTGTCCTTGAATTTTCATGTAGTTGTCTATTCCTTATTAGCCCTTTTATCCTCTCACTACTATTTTGGAATTTTAGTGGCTTATTTTCATGGTACAGCCTTGTTATTTTTTGAGTGGGCACTTAGAAAATAGATGTTCCATGTGACTTCTTCCATCTGTACATGTTTTTTCTAAAAAAACAACAGATTGCTTTGATGGTGATATTCAGGGGGAAAAAATCATCTGTAATAACATTATTTTTTTGTTCCATGTTCTCCAATATGATTTTCTTCTATCTGTTCAAAGACAGACAAACAGCTTGTGACAAACAACCCTTTAATCTCTAGTTCTTCATATTTTTATACTTTAAAAATTATATAGAATGTCATTTGGTTTAAAAAAATAATCTTTATTTGGACCTTTTTGTGGACCTTTTTGACTTTTCCCCCTCAAATAATGCCACATGCCCATTTTTAGATGAAAGCTATTTACAACTTTTCAGTGAGTGAAGCATTAGGAAAAAAAAAGTGTAAAGTATTCTAAAATAATCTGAATAATCAACTTAATTGGTTTTCAATGATCCATGAAATAGATGAATTATTCAGTCTTCACAGCAAATTTAACCTCTTCAGATTCAGATAAGATAAATACTTTCCAAAAGTACAGGATCAAATCTTGAATAAGTAAATTATATTACAAAAGCAAGGGGATCAGGGAATTATTATTGAATTTCCATTGCATGGTAAGATGTGTCAAGAATGTAAATGTTGAAGAATACTGAAAACCCCCCAACTTTTTTGGATCTTATTCCAGATCCAGAAGGTGATAATTAAATTTTTTATTATTTTTAGGATTTTGAAAATCAACTGTGTAAAATTGGGAAGAGTACTTTCAATCTGTATTATCTAAAACAAAGCTCAATTTCACAGAACCTTAGGGAAGAAAGTGAAAAATATTTTCATTTTACTTTTTAGTTATTTAGTGTGAAGGGGCTAGTGAATAAAAGGACAATGTATGGCCACATTTATACCACTGCATTTTGATATTACATTATGGAGTTCTAAACTCCAATTCCAGCAAGGCAATGATCTAAGAGGCTTCCAATCTAGAAAACAGACCAGTTCTCTGAAAAGAAACCCAGATAGCTCAAAAAATGAACCTCTGTTTTGTGTAGAGAAAAAGTCTATTTTATAGGATTGGTTTTGAGTTTTGTGAGGTTTGCACAGCTTTTACACATTAAGTGAAACCACATAAATAAATAACAGATGTAACCTTATATAGGAGGTTAGGAGACCAGTGACAGCAGAAATGTTTGAAGAAATGCCTCACTTCCTTGTGGAGTTTGTTCCTGAAAGTTCATGCTCAGCAGAGGAGGAAAAGCACACCTTTGGATAAAAATCTCTTGACTGCAGAATTAATGAAAGAAATAACAACATAGCCCATAATTCTCAGTGAGAATTTCAGAAAAATCTTCCTACTCTTCAGTCTCTAACCACTAGACAGAATTCAAGATATGACTCTTCTCTGCAACGTTGTGTTCTTCTCCCTGGTCCCGGGCAGCTCAGGGAGCCCGGCTAGGCTCTGCATATTGTCCAGGAGTCCAGGGTTGCCGCGTGTCCGGGCGCTCTGGCGCTGAGTGCACCGACGTGGGCTGCCGCGCTCTGTAACCGGCGCTGGGAGGAGATGAAGGGGCAAAGGAATGGCACACCTTGCCTTGCGGTTGGCTGGAGAAGGTTTATTGCCACGTGGTGGCTGCGGTGGAGGGTGGCATCTGTCCCCCAGCGCCCGCATGGACAAGATGGTGACGAGACAAAGGACGCATGGGGTTATATAGGGGGCGGGCCGACAGGGGTGGAAGCCCCCACGCCCAATGGGGATAGGTAACAGGGGGGTGATGTGGACCACAGCAACCAATGGGGACACAACAGGAGTGGATACAGGGCTCCGGGACGAATGGGATTGCAGGGATGGGGTAACAGACACAGAACTCTCAGGAATGAACAGGGGGGTGACTACAAGACTGGCATGGGAAAGCTCGAATGGTAAGTGACCCAGAGTGAACCATTGCAGGGGGAACATGGGGGTACATAGAACTGGCTAACATTTATCAGAACCCCTAACTAAACTAACCCGGGAGGCAACACTTCTCTACTTGTACTTTTGAAACTAAAACAACTTTTTAACCTTGTGATGGCAAGGACAATTCCAGTCCAACATGTTCTTTCACCCTTGTGTGAGCCAATCTAAATTCAGCGACCCTTAAAGCAAAACCACAAGAATTGTACTTGTAAAAAACATAATGGAAGCTACAATATTTATTAATTATTATAAACTGGCTTATATCTATCTTCACATATAAATGTCTCAAAAAATATTTTATATTCATTGTCAGAAGGTTTCATCTCCCAGTTCATTTCAGACAGCTACAGTGAAACTGTATCAAAGTTTTTGGACTCTCTGAAGAAAGACTTTTTAAAAGCAGTTTCTCTTATCTTAGATGTTCACATTACAGTAGATGAACTTTTGGGTTTTTCTCCAAAAGTGACTTTACTACATCTAAAAAGCCATCTCAAGCAAAACAGTAACACCATGTATGTTTATGTTTGGTTCTACCATTTCAATGTATCACCCCTTCTGCTAAATGGTCAGAATTGTACAGTGTTGTTTTAAGACAGTTAAGTATTAATGGGGCTGGTTGAGAAAAACATGAACTGGACCCCTTGTTTATCTTGCCCTTGGCTCAAGCAAGGCCTAGCAATGGAATTATATCTCAGGAAAAGCAGAGGTCCCACAGCCTGATGTTCCTGTGAGGCCCAGAAGAAACCTGTGCCTCTGTACCAGCCAACAGACTCATTCCCTTCACCCTGAAAAATAAGCCTTATTACAGATCTGCTTCATTAAGGAGGTGAGGATGTGTGCAAAGACCCATTGATGAAGGACAGAGAGCTTTTATTGCCTTCTCAGTACTAGGAAAAGGACCAAAGTGTTAATTTTACCTCTTTTGTAGACTACAAATTCTGACTGAGACTCTCATTAAGCCCCATTAACACATTAAATTACACACCCATTGGGATACAAAGGAGAAGATGGGACATATAATGCATGTATGACCAAAGTTACCAAGCCCCACCAATATGTGATTGCTCCCTGTCCTTGGACCAGCCAATATTTATAGCATAAAAGAGGGCTTTCAGAAAAAGTTGGAGAACACTTCTGCCCCCTGTGAACAGTTGGTGAACTGTACCTCTTGTCTTTTCCTGAAGGGTTGCCTTTACGTGAGCTTTGCACCTCCAACTGTGTTGGAACTTGTTGGAATCTGAAATGCAGGGAATTCTCAGAATTTTGGGCCTCTAAGCCAAAGCTTAGAATTAAACACAGGATTTAATCTGAGACCTTGGAAAAGGCTTCTAAACTCAGGTGCTAGAAGCGAGAATGTGGATTTCTAGTTTAAAGCAGAGACACATTAAGTAGAAGAAAGTTTAGAGTTTTAAAGTGTAGAACTGTAGGTTTGTTGTGTCATAACATGATTAGCTAAGAAAGCTTACAATGTGGCATAAGTCCATAAGACGAAATATTTAAGGATTGGGTCAAAAGCATAAATATCTTTGTTGGCAGTGTTTTATTAGTTAATGAATCTTTAAAAGGTCTTTTAACTAGAGGTCTTGTGACCTTCTGAACCATGTGGTGAAGATGTGAGCTGAACTCACCCTTCCTGGCTATGCAGAAGATAAGAAAAATAAATCACACCATCTAAAGCAACTTCATTCAAAATTCCTTCAAAATCTCCACAGGAAAATACTTGGAAATATTAATTTATTTATATATTTATATACACACATATCTATCTATCTATCTATCTATCTATCTATCTATCTATCTATCTTGACACTAGATTGCTCTATTATACTCTCCCAGCACATACAAATACATACTAATACTCTGCAGTGAGTGCATTTATCATGGACAATCCTGAACCTGCTTAAGTGTTGCTTAAGTGAAGTCTATTGTGTGTGAATCATGTAAGTCCTCATTGAATACAAGCACACCCACAGTACTGAGCTGGTTTGAACTCAACCAGACTTGTAGTGCTTAATTTGCTATAATAAAAAATTAACCTCAGCCACACCCAGCCTCTCTTGTCTTAGAGGATCAGCTGTAATTCAAGGGGGCTTATTTTCTGCTAAATACTTATACACTTAGCACAACACTGCTGAAATTAGTGCTTTGCTCAGATTTTTTTTTAATGCATTTTTGAATGCCGTATATTTGTCAGTACCTTGAAAGATACTCATATCCAATCTTAAAACTAAAAAAGGAAATTGATCTGTTAGCACTTTTGTCTTGTCTCTCTACCAAATGCCAAATTGTTTCCTACCTGACATGAGACCATCCTCAGCCTGTCTACCTTTAAATATCTCAAATAATTAGTTATCTTTTTGCTACCTTCAGAGAAAAGTTCAATACCTGGCATATTTGTTCTGTCCTTTTTGCCATCTCCCATATGGTCTTTTGCTCATCTGTAATGCCCTTTCCAATATTGTATTCATACAAGGTCAGTTTGAGGGAAAATGACTTAATTTAATATGTATGACAATGTCATTCCTAGCTGCACTAAAGAAATAGCAGTCCTATTCCAGACTTGCCATAATGGTAAATAAGTCTGACAACATAGCACTGAAATCTGGATACTTCTGCTACTTTGCCACAGTTGTCTCTGACCAAGAATCTCACAGAGACAGCAATCATTAATGAAAATTCTGTGTAATTATTATTTCTGCAAAGAAGATACTTCTATCTTGAAAGAAAGCTAAATGTGTAAGCACAGTCTTCACTAGCCTTCCAGGCTTTGGTACTCAACAAGTTAATTATGTCTAAGTCTTATACTGTTCTTTATGCACTACCTCTCCTCTCCTCTCCTCTTAGACTGACAGGCTAGAAGCACAAACCAGACCGGAAAGTCACAGCACAGATGGAGCTGAAGACTGAAGGCTGTACTGGAACCACAACCAACTACACATATAGTTTTGGGACTATATAAAAACTGGGACAATTTGTCTTGAAATTTGCAGCAAAAGATATGTTCTCTTGTGTTAATTTTGTAGGAATTGCCAGTGTCATTTACAGATGGCCAGATATGATTAATCAGATGGAACAAGTTTGAATTTGTCTGTAGGTATTTAGGTCCTTATAGGTCCTATATAGACAATGGCCAGAAAATTCAGGAAGCATAGGCCATGAATATATATTTTTTTAGCATAAAACTAAGGAAAAAAAATATTTGAAAAGGATTCTGAGACATCTGTGTTGGGCAGAGAAAGATATCTTTGCTTTGAAACTTGTACCTCCAATTTTGCTCATATAAAGAGAAAAAATATATACATGTATTTAGGGTTTTGTTTCTGAATTTCAAAAAAAATTAAATTTTAGAGGCTAGTTTAGAACAATTTTTTCAGCAAGAGAATGGAAGGAAACATTATTAGGCAATTTTTTTTCTCATCTTTCTACATGTCGATGCAGTCAGGAACAGGTAGAGATTTCAGATTATGAGAGATGGTAACCTTTACCCTGCAAGGTAAAGATTATTACATGAGGGAAGGCAGTGGATGGTGTCTGTCCAGACTTCAGTAAGCAGTCTGACAACTGTCTCCCATAGCATTGTTATGGAACAACTGTCTGCTCATGCTTAGATGGGTGAACCCTTTGCTGCATGAAAACCTGTCTGTCTGTCTGAGCCCAGAGAGTGGTGGTGAATGCATCTGAATCCAATAAGCAGCCAGTCACTGGTAGTGCTCCACAGGGCTCAGTACTGGGGCTGGTCCTGTTTAACACCTTTATTGATGATTTAAATGAGTAAGCTCAAATTATTGACAAAAGGTCAAACAGCAAAATCCCAATAAGTTTTCAGGTGACACCAGCTTTGGTGGGAGTGTTGATCTGCAAGGCTCTTCAGAGGGATCTGGACAGGCTGGATCAATGGGCTGAAAACAACTGCATGAGGTTCTAGGCAGATTGCTGGGTCCTTCACATAGGTCACACCAACCCCAGGCAGCGCTACAGGCTTGGGGAAGAGTGGCTTGAGAGTTGCTCAGCTGAAAGGGATTTGGGGGTGCTTATTGACTGATGACTGAACAAGAGCCAGCAGTGCTCCCAGGTGGCCAAGAAGACCAATGGTACCCTGGCCTGTATCAAGAATAATGTGACTAGCAGGATTAGGGAAGTGATTATCCCCCTGAATTTAGCACGAGTGAGGCCTCACTGAAATGTATGTTCAGTTTTGGGCCCTCACTACAAGGACATTAAGGTGCTGGAATATGTCCAGAGAAGGGCAACAGAGCTGGTGAAGGGTCCAGAAAGCATGTCTTATAAGGAGGGATTGAGAGACCTGGGGCTGTATAGTGTGGAAAAGAAGAGGCTCAGCAGAGGCTTCATGCTCTCTACAACTACCTGCAAGGAGGTAGTTACAGAGAGTTGATCTCTTCTACCATATCTTAAGTGAAAGAATGAGAGTAAATGGTCCTAAATTGCACCAGGGAAAGTTTAGATTAGATATTAGAAAAAAAACATCTCTGAAAAAAAATGGTCAGGCATTGCAATAAATTGCCCTCGGAGGTGGTGGAGTCACTGGAAGTGATCGAGAGCTGTCTGGATGTGGCACATCGGGATATTGTTTAGGGGTGATTATGGTGGTGCAGAATTGATGGTTGGACTAGTTGATCTTGAGGGTCTCCTGTAAACTTGATGATTTTGTGTTTCTGTGTCCAAATATTTCAGCAACCATACTTTAATAAAATAAAATATTTTTTTAAATGTATTGATACATTTAAACAGGATTTTTCTTTCTCACATAAACCTAAAGCATGAATCAAAATGAATCCATTTAAATTCTTTGTTTAGCATATAGCAGAATCTTTGTCTAAATGGGATTCTCTATTCCTACAGCTATTTAAAAAAGCTTTTGGCTAGATTTATATTTCAAATACAGCTTAATTGGAGTGGAATTTACTAATTTAATCAAAGAAATCATTAATTTGACTTTAGGTATAGCTTTTTGAAATATTGCAAACATGTAACTGAATAGATTAATGATACTTATTGAAAAACAGCCTTTCACGCAGGCTATTTTGATATCCTAAGTGCTTATTATATTCTCTGTTTTGAATTTAAAAAAAAGTTATTTATCATCCACTTTTAAAAGAATTCTTTAGAAACTACTACTTTACTTTTATTTGTGATTGTAGCTGGATTGAACACACCTTAATGCATTTAAGTAGGACTTGCACAAAAGAATAGAAAGTAGTTGGACAATCTTAAAATTATTACAATTTTAGTCACCTGTTTTCTCAAGTTAATACATCAGACAAATACCAATTTTAATGTCCTGACATAAACCAGACATGTTTTAAATGATTCTTTAATGTTTATTTTTAAAATATAGGTGAGACTTTTGTAAGCTAGAGAGAACATAAAATACTTCACATTTCATCAGTGGTAAATGAGCACAGTCAAAAAAGACATACATATTTCCTGTTACTGCCTTAATCAATGGATTGTCTCACTTTAATTTGTATGTAGAGAAATTAATTGGTTACCAAATATAAAGTAGAATTATGCATATCTATTATGCATAAATATTCATGACAGCATTAAAAATATGTGTGTTCTTATATGTACTTTTATTTGTTCAGCAGTTGTTTGGCTCAGTTTTGTTCTTTGGCCTGGTAAGAAAACTAAATTAGAGCAGAATTACAATTACATCTCTAAGACTATAATTCTATGTTCAAAAAAAATCTGAATATCAATTAATATGAATAGGTTTTTTTTTTTTATTCTAGATTTAGATATTAGAACAGCTAAGCATCAATGTTGTAATTTTTTTTTGTTGCACGGAGCCACCATTCAAAAAACATGGTGAAATAAAATATGCTTAACAAATAAATTAATTACTCTGCACTGAAAGAGGTCACTTACAATAACAGGAGCCAACAGTCTTTGCACATTGGCACTAACAAGTTAAATCATTCAGACATAATGATGGGATTGTATCCTTCAGAGAGAAAATGGAGACACCACAATAGGCCATTGAAAAACCCTATTGAGCAAACAACATTGATTGAAAGCATGAACAGGATGTTGACACTGTTAAAAAAGAGACAAATGTTGTACTGTAATACAGAGAATGTTACAGTTTCATTATTATTTCAGTAATTCATCCATACATTAAATACTGCAAGTAACATTTTAAAGTGGTATTGCAGAACAAGGCAAAATTTAGATAATAAATCAAATTTTCATTGGTGAGGAGGATGGAGTAAAGGATTTTATTCAGTGAAATGATGGAAGGGTTTAGATTATTTGATTTGGAGAAGGAAGGATGGAGATTAAATGTGATAGTATAACATTAGAGTAAGGCTAATAGAACTGCAGGATCAATTGTGTCAAATCTCTTTATCTGATGCTAACTTAATACTTTGTTATTTTCAATAGTGGTTCATAGAACACTTACAGCACTGAATGGTGAAAAATAAAATCTGTGTTTGACATTCTGAAAAAAAAAGAATGTATGAATGTACATGAAAAGGAATGAGAATTAACATTTAGGTTGACTGGATTCTTGTCAGCATAGACAGTTACACAGAAACAAGTGATGATCGACATAATTTCTATTTCTATTATTTTGTAAAAAATGCATACTAGTAAATTGATACAACAAAGAAGCCTCATGACAAATTCCTCTTCTCATGTCAGCTAATGTAAAATCAGGTAAAGATTTGATAAAATCCCCTCTGTCTTAAATTAAAGACCAGCTACACTGCTAACTGACCTTGGTTCTTCCCTTTCTTATTTAGGAAACCTTTTCCATAAGAATAAGAGCACTTGAAAGTGTTGTATCACAAGAAATAAAAACAATCTATTGAATATTTTTCTTCTCCCAATATTTACTAAAGGAAGCCTCATGAAATATGACATATACTAGATTTTCTTCACTGATTATGAATGCAAGTATGAATTTGAAGTACCTCAAAGTTGTGGGCTAAGTGAGCACATGTATTCCATTTTGATATATTCCATGTGTAGATTCTTCATATGTTGAAATAGCAGTAGTTTTTGTTTAATATAGTTCCATCTATGAAAAATGTAATTAAATTGGGTTAATTTCTTAAACCAGGAGAGTTATGTAATATGGTATAAATTTACAGCAGCCTGCCTCCTCTCCATTAGGTCTCTGAGTGAATAGATAAGCTATGTAGTGTCTACTATACAGGAAAGCACATGCATTCAGGTATTCAGTTGTAATTTCATGCTGATGGATTTTGTACACTATTACCAATGTATGCCAAAAGGGTGTGTGGGAGGACACTGGCTGTTCCTTTGAACATATCCAGTCAAAGACTTTCTTAATGGGCAAGGGCATTTTCAGTGGAAAAAGGAATGGCAAAAACAATAAGCAAGAAGCATAACCATGCAGAAGCACAAAACTGGCCAAGAGATGGAAAGAGAGTCAGTGAAGAGAACAAATCTGGTTAGATGCATTAATTGGGAAGGATACATAGAGTGTAGAAATATTATTTTTTTAGTATTATCTTACTAACAACCTTGTCAGTTTAGGAGGATGTGGTAAACATCTGTCTGCTGTGAATCCTGTCCCCTGTCCATAGGGGAGGCTGAAGGTAGCACCTTGTGCGTCAGTCTGTGTGACTAACCACGTCAATATCTTTGGTAAATCTGTGTGTGTCCATAATTGTGTCCCTGTTGCTGGGATATATACTTAGCTTTGATACTAGTTGAAACTGCAAAGGAAGTGGCAGCCATGTCTCCAGCATGGGCAGAGATGTTGGGTCCCTGGGCACCAGGCTGGGCTCCAGCAGCTGGGCCAGAGGTGGCAGATCCTGGGCTACTGAAGAAGGATATGTGACTTTAGAACTTACTTTTAGAAGATCATGAGCCATGCCCTTCCATCGTACCTCAGCAGATGCCATAGAGGAAAAGCTTCAGAAAAATAGTATTTCTTAACTTTTTTCAAAGTAAATTTATTTTCTTTGTGCTTTTGTTTTAGACTTCTACTGTACTGCTATGAGATAAATGCTTCTTCTATATTAATGAAAACACTCTCATCTTCATTTAGACTTGGTTTCAACAGTGGGGAATTTAGTACCTGCAGAATAGATGGTTGGTGACTTGTTTTCTAGTTGAACGCATTTCCTATCCACTTCATTAGATTTTGTAGTTGTTTTCACCTATTTTCACCAGCCTATATACAAACTCAAAGGACTGACTCTTCATTGGAAGTGACCATTAAGTGTGCTTCATATCTGCAGGGTATCCTCTAAAGAAATTTGTAGACATCAATATGCTGCATCTAATTTAATAACATTTTTTAGTGTTTTGAAATTAAAATTAGTCTTTTTAGTAGATTGCAATTTAGAAAGAGTATGGTTTTCTCTCCACTGAATAGAAAGTTACCAAAGCTGTATACTTCTTTGTTTATTTAGTCATTTAGTTATTCCATTGCTCATGTGAAGATTTAATTCAAAAGGACTTTTTCCTTTGTGAGCGGTAAAGATGCCTGCCTATTAGTGCACCAAATAACTACCTAGCTTTATTTCAGAGGTGACATTTCATCTTTTCCCCTCAGGTGTTATTTCCATTTCTGTGTCAAGAACATCTCATCATGACATTTTGAGGACTAAATTTATTTCTGAAACTGCTCCAGCATAGCTCACCTGATTGTGTCCTATTGAGGACAATACGTTCCTTCTAGTTGTTAAAAAAAAGGAAAAGTGTTAGGTTTCTTATGAAGGAAAAAGGCTACTTATGAAGGAAAGGGTTTCTTATAAAGGAAAAATTTGCTTAGGTGGTTTTTCATGAACTGACTTCATAGCAAGAACACCTTTTTCCATCTAGATAAACATCTGGTTTTCTCCAATCAGACCAGGCATCTGGACGTGATAGCCAACTGCAAATGAAAACAATGTGCTACAGTTTATCCCTTTGCTCTAAGACTGTTTTTAGAAGCATTTTTGGAGGCATTTTTCTGTGGCAGCAGCTCTCTGGCCACAGAGAGCAATGCACAACTTTGCCAGGCATCATCCTGGGGATGGCTGTGAGAAGATTAGAGAAAAGAATGATAAACAATTCTTATCTTCATTTGTTGTGCCTGTTGTTGTGAACATGTGGAATGTATTATGGAGATTTGTTTTCCAAAGGGTGATTTCTTAATTGGCCCATGGTGATGGTGTTTGCATTCAAGGACCAATTGGGTCCACCTGTTTGTGACTGTCTGTAAGGGTGATGAGTTTCTTAATAAATATAGTATAATAAAGTGATTGATTAGCCTTCTGAGAAGCATGGAGTCAATGCTAGTTATTACCCAGCTGGGGGCATGCGGTGACATTTTTCAACATGGAATCCTAATTCTTAGTATGATGTCTTAGTCTGGAACACCAGCCTAGGTCATCTTTTCACAGGATCAAACCAAAACAGTCATTAATTTCTTCTAAAGTCACATCCTTTCTTTTTAAGAGAAATGGGATTGACATTCATCTCTTTGTTTTGTAGCAACATTCATTTATCCTATTGGAATCATATTACATTCCCTTGGCCAAACTATGCTGTGCTCCAAAAGAAGGAGATGGATGGGACCACAAAGCCATGAACTGATGATCATTTGGCTCTTACACTCATAGCTTTCTCATGAAAGAGAATAATAATCATAGAAATATAGGAGTAAATATTATTTGGCCATCCATTTATTGTCATATTTCAGTCACTATTTATTTTTTTAATTTTGCTCCCAACACATTTAGAAACCGTGAAATGTCTGTTTTCCTTTAGCATCTTCATAAACAATTCTTATATATACTGAGCTAATTAGACCCTTTCTTTGAAAAGAAAACTGTCCATGAAAACAGCTCTAGGCACTGATTACCAGTATGGGTAGATCTTTAATTATTATTCCTTAAGCGCAAATATTTTACTAGAAATTTCCAATTTACTCGCTACAGTAAGAAATTAGAAAGAAGCTCTTTTGTAGAATATAGGAAAAAGGAAAAAATTGGACCAATGTGAATAGTCAATGTGTGTTGTAGTGTACAGTTACACAAACGGAGAAAAAAGCTTTGTGAATTTGGAGTTTGGAGTTTCTCTTTCCTAAACCTTAAGTTGGAGTTTCTATTCTGTATTTTTACGTGTATTTACCCTTCCCCCTGAAGCTATTCCCATTGGATTTCACCTGTAATGTATTCATACTGGGCATTGCTCTATTGGTTTCACCTTATCTCTTATTTTCCCCTATAAAAACTGTAACCCAACCCCAGACCGGGGTCACTTGTACGTGCGGTGTTCAAGCAAATACAGCCTACTTTGGACTGCACAACAAATGTCCAATCTCTTGAGTCTCTTTATCTCGGTCATGGACGCGCTCTCGAAATAGCTCTGTCTGTATCAAACGAACCCACAAAGGTGCTTGTTGCTTCTCTCCGACCGCTCCCAGAAGCACCTGGCCAGTGCCCTCGAAAAAAGGAGCTGGGTGGAAACAAGGAAGTCGGAGAGAGAAAGAGACAAATGTGAATGTGTCTCCAGTGGAAACCAGAGTGGAATTACACCTACATTATCCATGTTGCATCCCAGGAGATCCTGCTCTGACTTGTTTTCTTTTTTGCCTTTGTTGAAATTTTTAAATGATCTAAGAAGAACTAGATTTTGCAAATGTTTTATGTGAAATTAATCAATATAACCTGCAAATATAGGATGTCATATTTTCAGAAGGTGATTGGGTAATTAGAACTTTTGTCACTTTATGCTAAAGCATAAAATTTAACAATTTATTTCACCAAGAGGATTTACTATTCTGCACAGACAGGTATGTCTTTGAAGAAGATGAGGGCAAAGATTCCCTGAAGGAAATTTATGAGCCACCGAGTATCTTTTAAAGAGACAGCATAAGCTATATAATATAGGTCAACAACCAAAGACATAAATCCCAAGTTTATCTAAAAAAATTCTCTGGCTCTCCACGTTAGGATTTATTCTCAGGTTGGTCTTCAATTCAGTTTAAAAGTACAGGAATTCCTACTAATATAGGAAACCAACCTAAGTACTGTCCCCTTTTGATGTCTCATATTAGCCCAAATTGAAAGGTTTAATATAAATTTGTCTTCTTAAGTGGTTCTGTGCATAAAAATCGACTTCCTACATAGAATTTTTTTTTTTTCATCAATCCCTTGGAGGAAAAAAAAAAGAGGGAAAAAAGCCAAATAACTAATCAACCCATTCCAAAAGGAATTAACTTGTCTATCCCTTATGTTTGAGGTCATAAGAACAGACAAAATGTTACCCAAGTATTCAGACCTTGGTTTGGTTTTTTGCCTGTTAAGAATTTATATTTCTTTTAGAACTCACTGTATAGGATATTCAAAGCTTTCTATAGGAGACAGCCAATTATTTTTATATGTAGACTGCATTTAACCTTACACAATCTGGACTGTGTTCTTTCTTATTTGAATTACTCTGCTCTGAGCTATTAATTTATGTTTAACAACACTGAGAAAGCTTTCAGAACTGTGAGAAAATAGAAGTATCAAGAGGTGATCTAAGCCAGTTTGTAAAGACAATATAAAAATGTTATGATTTTGTGAAGATGTTCAGAGTGTCACAAAGTCTGGTAATATAAATTTAAATAATTTTCCTTTGTTTGAGTTCAGTGGCCCATGTAAGACAGATTGTACAATAAAGTGAAAGACTAAACTTCATTTTACTCAATCTCCTAACACAACAGTAATTTCTCAAGGCACTAAGTTAACATAAAATATCAGCTGAAAAACTGTGTATGACATTAGACTCTAAGTATGAGAGTATGTGAGAGGATTGATATTGCTTTTATGAAAGTGAAATTAGTATTAATAAATTTCTTCCTTCTTCTGAGTGGACCACCCATATTACAGTGGTGCCAAGGGTTTTTTCCTATTCATAAACTCAGATATATTCAGTTTCTCTTTATAGATAAATTTGTAAAAATCATTATTCAGCCACAGTCTTAACCATGCATTAAAGCACACAAATAATCCATTGAAACATTCTTCTGAGACACTCTGTTTTCATTCTGAAATGTGTTTTCTCTACATACTTTTCATATGCCCTCTCTAGAGGGCACAACCTGTCAATATGTCACACTGCTGCTAGCTAGATTTAATGCATTAACTCTACCCAATACTTCTGAACAATTTGGTAGGAAGCACTCTATTGCACTGAGAGCACTGTATTCTCATGGATCTGACAGGGATTCCGGTCCAGCTTCTGTTCTTTCCTTGCACAAAACTGCTTTTCATGACTCTCAAGCAGAATCACTCCTTCCTACTAGAAGTGGTTTCAGTACTTGCAGTTGACAGACTCTGTGCTTGCCACTGCAATGACTGTAGGAATGTAACGAGCTTCTGGCATTGCATGGTGCCACCAGACACTCTGTTAAGGGAGTTACAGCAAGTTGCTCAAGAAGACAACATTATTATCTCAGAGATTTTGTTTGCCTGTTAAAAAAAATCTCATCAGGTTTATGAAGGAAACAAATCTACTTTGAAATGAAACATCAGCTAAATGAATGAACAAAGAGATATCCTAAATTATGTGCCCAATCTTAGAGTCATTCTTGAAACAGTTGTTGTGAGTCCTTCATGGGTGCTGGCAGCTCCAGCAGTGAGTAACATACTTGAATAAAGTGGAAGCCCTGCTGAAGGGTCTACCTTATGCTGTTGGTGTGTCCCTGAATATGTCAACCAAAGGACCCTCAGGACTGCTCAGTGAGGGGCACCCCTAATGGGACACTGACAGACTGGTTGGGAACAGGGGCTCAGCTTTCCTGGGACACCGACAGGTAAATCAAACACTAAGGCTTGAGGAAATCTCCCACACTAAAGGTTAAGGAAATCTCCCCTTTTCACATGACAAAAAAAAAAAATTATTTAGTATTATTAAATAAATCCTTGACCAATCTACTCTGAACAGAACTTCTTACCTTCAAATCGTGCATATGTAGAAATTGTTAGTACTTTGTACATTTCTAATACTGAAATGCACCTAATAAATTAAAAATTACTCAAATTTAGCATTGGTCTCCTGTTCTTATCTCACAAAAAACCAAAAGTAAGTCAATTTAATGGAAATATATGTTTACTGTTGCAAATATACTAGAAAATTATCTTTTTTCCAAGGGAACATGCACAAATTTAATATGTAAAAAATAATCTGAAAGTAATTCCTCACAAAAAATGGGGCCCAGACAGTTTAGATCAGAGGAGGTAAAATGATTAAACCATGAAAACATCAAGAAGCATTAGTCAATGTGTTTTTGAAAAAAAACATACGAAAACGTGATTTTTATACAGCTTTAGAGATACATGAAGAAAAAGTAGAAAGAAAGAGAGCTTTGATATATTTAATACTCCACTTGCTGTCATTCTTTTATAAACTTGTCATTTTCACATTTTGCTACAGTTCTCTTTCAGATATCTGATTTTTTTCTGACTCCTAACTATTCTACAGAAATCTTCCTCTGAGCCCTGAAATCCACTAAAGGTCAAGTTTGTTGTCTTCTAATTCATACAGAGGGTGACAAAAATACTGCTAAACTCCATCTTTTGAAAATCAGGTCTGAAGTAAATAGATATGAAATAGATATTCTTCCTCAGCAGGAGAATGAAAAAATATGTTTAAAATATTGGAAAGCTGATTCAATCTCTAACATCAGAGAATGAATCTCATTATAACCTGACATTATTTTGTGAGGTGTCTCATTAGGGAAAACTTATGTCACATAAGAATCTATACAAAGCAGCAAAATGTTAAACAGTCAGGATCAGAATCACTAATTAGGTAAGATATACATGTATTTCTCTAGAGTACAGAGGGATAGGAAACTAGAATTAAATTATCATCAGATAATTCTCTTTGTATTAGAGAGTTTCCTCTGATTCCACATGTGGCAGATTGAGGCCATCTACCTGCTGTTTAGGAAAGCATCCAAATTAAAAAAAAAAAAAAAGAAAGGAGTTATGGTTGGTTCTTTTTGTATTTCAGCAGCTAAGAACATCTCATCACTGCTAGAGTAGGATTTGCATGAGGGCTAACTCTTTCCACTGAGTTCTCAGTGACCATTCCAAAGAGCTCCTGGAAAAGCAGAAAGACATTCTCCTTTTGTCTATTATTTGATAAGGAAGGAACCACTATCAAGACAAGAGCATTTTATTTTAGGTGTCATGTTCTACCTCTTTGTAGTTACTTCAAAGAATCTTAACACAAAACCTTTAATGTACTGAAATGAGAGGAAACAAGAATTCCATGCATATTTTAAAAATTAAGCAACACTTTAAATTTTAATGTCTATGTTAAAAATTTTTTGTAATATCCTTAGACCATATTATTAGAACAAAGAAGCAAAGACAGAAAATAACAGAGAAAATTAACCCTTACCACTCTCACCATAGTTGGATCTGAAATGTAATTTGGAGACTTTTCAACTTTGGTAGTCCTTAATTTGGAGACTATTACAACATTATCCTTAAAATTTTGCAATAAAATTAATAATGCACATTCAGCTTTGAAGGAAGCTTTTGCTAGGAACTCTCAAAAAGACATACACTGTTCTCCATCTGCTATCACATATATATCTGTTTATAGTTTATGGTTGCTTGGAAGAGAAGATATGTATTGTCTTATCCCTTTCATTTTTTATCTTTCATTCACCTATTATTTTTCCTAATCTAATTCAGTAATTGTTTAAAAATTAATTGATGGACTAGTGCGGGGAGACTAACTTTCTAGTATTGCTCTTTGTGAAACATAGCTGCTATGCAGGCTGAAATAAGATAGTTATAGAGCAGCTATTTGACACCATACTGTACTAATCAGTGTTCTCCACAAAAATCAAAAAGTAATTAGCTTGAAGCATGAAGCATGAGCACTGCTGATGGCATGGCTTTGTTATATGGATTTATTTTGTTTAATTTTTATTGAGTCTTCCTTGTATTTAAATTAAAGGTGATGGACACATCTATACATACAAAACAATAAATTACAGTGGTGCTGGACAACTGAGTCAAAGAAAAAGTATAATTTTTTCACTTAGTACAAAAATATTTACAGGACCTAAAATAATGACAGTGATTAGCAGTCCAAGACATTAAAAAAGGTCTTGCTTGGTTTCTGAAGGTGCTTTTACACTTGTTTTCTTTATTCCTTGCTAATACTGCATCCAGAAACCTGTGGTTTCTCTTTCTTATGTTCATTTAGAGCTTCCCCTGAGACCAAAGGTGCTTCCCTTTCTGTTTTATCTGTGTAGGCCAGACCTCTTTAGTGAATTTAGCCTGAGAACAGCTTCCTTTCTTTCCAAGTGGGTCCCTCAGGTAAAGTTTTGTTTCTACCCATTATACTTACTTGTTCTTAGCCTTGGAACAATATCTTTTTTATCTGAACTAACTTCTGCTTTTGCTTCTGCTGTTAAATCTCATACGTTCACTGTGTAGGCACAGATGTGAAATGGCTGCTTCCAAAGTATTTATTCTTCCCAATGTTCTTTCTTTGAGCATT
This sequence comes from Vidua macroura, assembly GCF_024509145.1. Taxonomy (NCBI): domain Eukaryota; kingdom Metazoa; phylum Chordata; class Aves; order Passeriformes; family Viduidae; genus Vidua; species Vidua macroura. The sequence continues at coordinate 22,213,141 of NC_071572.1, forward strand.
TTGGTGAAACAAAACAAATGAGTAGTGAAATTCTAGCATTAAGAGTAGCATTCAGGCTGAATTTACCAATCTGATCCTTATCAAGTCAGAATAAAGTTTAAAATTTTTATCCCTTCCTGAGCTATTTATGTTACTTTGAAAGATCCAAATGCATATATTTAATCCATATTTTATTCACAATCAGTTTTCTTTTCAAATCCTTGGAGTACTATTTCCCTCTCCCCTGAAAATGGTTTGGATTTTCTTTTGAATATCCTTTTATATCGTACTTCATGTCTTACACAGAAAATCTTTTGGTCTATTTTCAAGGGCATTCTAGGACAATAGCACTGCTCAGAGAGAAGCATGAGTTTTTAAGGAGCTTTTTTAGTTTTATGTAATGGCACCTATGAATATAATGAACATATACCAAATGCATTTGCATGTAAGATATATACCCATGTGTAAAATTAAGGGCATCTGTGTATATACCAGAATACAGATATACATGTTCAGGAATATAAAGACTAAGTTATACGGTTTGTATTTTAGACATATTTTAAAACAAAACTGAATTACTTTTAATCGATTTTTGTATGCTCCTAGAGATAGAAAAAAGCATGAATATAAGCATGAATAGAAGATAAACCCTGTCTTGAAAACACTGCATGTTATCGAAAACACAGTAGCACCTACTTAAATGTTTTCTTCTTCCACTTGAGATTTAGATAACTGTTTCTTAGAGAAAAAATATTTTTCCTCTCTTTCAAATAAAAATACAGCTCATTAGCCTAATGCTATGTGGAAGCCCACTCCAACCCTCCATTTACTCTGGTTGATAGAAGCTGAAGTAGATTTGAACAGTTTACTACATAGTTCAGGTATGATATTTGGGTAACTTCACATTTATTGAAGAAGCTTTTAAAAGAAAACATGGTGGCACAGGCTATAAATTCCTGAACCAAAAGAATATAACATGGACAGTTGATATTTGAGATATGTACTGGAATCGATTCTAATAACAGAAGTCTTCATCCTTTACACATCAGTACACAGGAAAAGGTCAAGTATGGCTTGGAGAAACACTTCATATTCAGCTCCAAATTCCTCTTGTTTATCTTCTAAATACAAATTCCTTTGTGAAATTACAAATAATAGTTCTTCTATCTAAAATAATAATGATAATAACATCAGTCTATTCTGTTGTTCAGTACAAGAATATTCCTGCCGCTTTCCTAAAAAGTTAAACTTCTCAGAGAAAAGTGAATGCTTTTTTGCATTTTTTTTTGGAGTCTACAAAGTACCACCAAATACAAGATGCATAATGGCTTAGACATTGTTATTTGGAGAATACACACATGAAGAAGCAGACAGAGAAGTGGTCTTTTACTGACCTGTGCCCACCCTTGTGAAGCTGGAAGTTCAATATGGCTGAGTGCAACATGCTGCACCAATGTGCTGCACCCATGTCAGGGAAATTTCCTGTCCTGATTTGAGCTGGGATAGAATTACTTTTTTTAGTAGCTGGTACAGTGCTGTGGGTTTTTTTTTTTGTATTCATATGAGAAACTGATATTTTGTCTGTTCCAGAGAGTGCTTGTATTGTAAAATGCAGGCGAACCCAACGGGAAGAAATTATGATGTCCAACATCAGTTCAGAAGACTGAATGATTTCTTTATTATAGCTATGCTATAATACATTAATATACTATATAAAGGAGGATACTAAAACTACATACCTACTTTAACTATCATATCTAACTACTAACAACTTGTGACCCTGTTCTTGGGAGTCCAGACACAGGTGGATTTGATTGGCCATCAGGCTCAAACAATCCTTACCAGAATCCAATCAAGCAATCAAGCCAGGTAAACAATTCTCCAAGCACATTCCACATGAGAAAAACAAGGAGCAGAAATAGAAACTGTTTTCTCTTTCTTTCTCTCTGTGCACCTCTATGAAAAATTCTGAGAGAGAGAGAAATGTGCTGCCACATGCTTGTTCTAAATCAAGGACTTTTCAGTTTGCCATGCTCTGCCAGTGAGGAGTTGCACATAAAGGTGGGAGGGACCAAGGTCAGTACAGGCGACATGAGGCGGCCAAAGGGATATTCAATACCATAGAATGTCAGGCTCAGCATATAAACTGAGGGAGTTGACTGTGAGATGCTGACTGCTGCTTGGGAATGAGCTGGGAATTGGTTGGATAGTAAGCAGCAGCTATTATGCATCACTTGTTCCTCTCAGAACAAGTTACTCTCTCTGCCTCTGTTACTGCAATTATTATTCTTATGAACACTATTATTAGCATATGTATTATTATGTTAGTGTTTCATTTCTTTTTTCATTTTGTTTTCAAAAAAAAACAATCACAGGAAGATTAAGTCCTTGTTTTTAATCACCTAAAGATGAATTTTACCCATATACATCCACTTCCACATAGAAGATGTTTCACCAGTAAGGTGTGAGCAAACTGAATATCTATTCTGCAGTCCTGGAAGACCTCTTACACTTAGGAGCCTTTGGAAATTCTTAGATGCTAAACATGTCTTTTAAAACTAGAATTTGCTATCACAGGCAGTTCCAAAATCCCTTCAGCTGCCCCTCTTCCATTCAAAAATAATGTTGAGCAAGAAAAATGCAAAATACATAGAATATTATCAAAACAAAAGGTCAGTCATAAAAGGAAAAAAAAAAAAACTTATGTGAAGAAATTGACAATTAGAAAATGAAGAAAAACAATTCAATTTCTCTCTGAATTTTGTATCTGAATGTTGTATCATAGTGCATTAGAAATGTCAAAACTAAAGAAATATTCCTTTCCTTGCAGCACTGCCATCTGAGTGGAATAGATTAAGGTTTGTGTGTGGTAAAGTTATTAAATGTAGCATTTGATCTTTGTACCTTATAAGATTAGGTAAAAAAACTTCAAGAATGTAAAATTCACAAGAAGGACTTGTACAAGATATCCACTTGTCTCTTATAAAGAGAAGAGTTCCACAGCCTTTTACCACAGAGCCTTAACAAGTCTAATACAGAGACAAATACTGCTTATCTACTAGCTGTATACCTATTAAATATAGTGAAGATAAAGCACTTGTGTAGATCAGTGCTTTTCAAATATGGTTTAAAGACTTACCAGATATAACATGCCTGGAGGCCTTTAGATGTTCACCATATAATCCATTATCTCCCATAGTATGCACCTGAACTCAGAGTCAGAATATGTTGTCATGTTCTTAGTGACAACATTACTGCTACGCAGCATGATCAAAAGGGATTGGCATTAAAAACTACATCTTAGATGACCTTCAGAGTTGGAAGGAATTAGGGAAAAGACAATGTACACATTTTAGAAGGGTGTGTTCACTGATTCAACAACAAATACAGAACTACACACACAAATTTCACTTACTACTGATGTAATTATTATGCCCCAGCTTTTGTTTTGTGTGGACAGCTGGCTGCCTCTCCTTCACCAAGACACTATTGACTAAGTAATATATACTGGCTGGAACCTCCCTGGGAAACTACCCTCAAGGATAAAGGAGCAGAACAGACTTGGCAGGTTATTTAAAGTACACTCTTTTAAGACCTTGGGAACTCTTTGATTACCCCATGTAAGAAATCAGGTAGGGAAGGCAGGAAACCAGCATGGTTGACCCCCCTGGACAAACTAAAGTATATGAAGGAAATGCACAGGCAAGGGAACCAGAGATATACATTCTAGGAAAAATACTGGGACTCAGTGCAATTATGTAAGGATGGGATCAGCAAAGCTAAGAATATGTTGGAGTGGAATTTGCCAGAGAATGTGAAGATTTATAAGATGGGTTTCTGTAAATATATTTCTCAGGAAAGGAAGATGTATTTTTCATAATAATTAAGACAAGAGAACTAGTGAAAGCAAGCATGGGGAAGACTTTTTCCCTGGCAATGTCTTCTCTTAAGTACTTTAACCACAAGGCAGAGACTGGGGGAACAAAGGTCTTTTCATTGAGGAAGATCATATTTGAGGCCACCTGAGGAACCTGGATATACAAAAGACCATGTGGCCCAATAAGATGCAATATGTAAAGCAGTCAGTTCCTCTAAACTGATGAACAAATATATTTTAATATAGCATATATTGTAATTTAATTTCCCAGAAATTCCAGTAAATACCTGTTTAAAAGTTCAAGGGTAGTAATTCTGAATAAAATGAAAAGTTATAATTCACCACTCTCTGTATTGTTTGTCCATTAATCTTCCTTGTAATAATAGGGATGAAACAAAGTCTTCTTTGACTCTAATGGCAAAAGTCCTTTTGAAGGACATCTGTATGTAAGTTGGCAATAATTTTGACAAAAGAAGCCAAGCAATAATATATTGTACATAATGAACCTAAAAGAACACAAGTGAAGATATATTATAAAGTTTATTAGATTAGTATAAACATCTCTGTTTATAAAAATTTGAGAGCATCAAGTATTGTTGGCACTCTAAAATTCTCCTCCAGGACAGATTTCCTCAGGTCCCATGTTTTAGCATATTTTTGATCTCTTCAGAAGCTAACCTTTTCATATAGGTCACATCTTTAAGAGTTCCTATTTGAGAATTTGCCATCACATCATCTGGTCACTCTGCCATGACTTGGGAGTCAGTTCTGGAAACCCTTTGCTGCAAACGAGATCAGTGAAATAAGTGAGATAAAGCATATATGTATGCTTTACATACGTATATGTATGTATGTCATTTGTTAAAGAGACACATTCTCTCTCTGTGACTTCAAATATCAGTGCTTGCTGTAGCGATTTACCTAACTGCATATTTTATTCTAGTTATACTAGGCCACTTGCTGGTTCACACCTCTGCATTAACTGAGTCTTTGATGTCTATTTTGAGTTATTAAGATTTGTTTGTAGAAAACAAGCCATGTTCTTGACAATTGCTTCCCCTTTCCTTCCTTAATATAGGACCATCTGTATTTATGAATGCACTCTGGAGCACTTATTCACTTTAAGTGCAGAAAGCCATAGCATAATTATATTTGTAGATTAACTAGAGTAGCTTCTGCTACTATTCCTTCTCTTTTCAGAATGATATAACACAGAACAGGCAGAGCAGGAAGAATGTAGAATTTGGACATTTTTCTGCAATAAAATAGTAATTGTTTTTATTTTGTCTTTCAGTTCTTTTCAGAGCACTTGTTTACTGGCTATTTTAATGTTACCACTTAAGTATAATTTAATTTCAAATATATATTTATACACACACACACACATATATATATTTATATATTAGGAGAATAAGCTCCTTTAATCTATCACATACATATCTATATAGATATATAGTTATAATGTTGTAAAATATTTTAATTTTAAGAAATAATTTTAATGAATAAACTTTCAAGGTGCACAAAATGCATGCTTCACCATGGACAAAATTTGACAAATAGCACACCTTTTTAAAATCCCTGTTGTAGTTTATAATATCATGATACTTGCATCTGTGATTTTCAAATTAACCATAGGATTTTAAAGACTTATTAATGAGTATTTAAAGTATATATTTAAAGACATATTAATGAGCCTATTTTCACTGCTAGTACTGCATGATCAGTGGGTACTGTATATCCTAACCAAAATGTGATTCTTTTATTTGAAAAAATGGGGGAGTGAGGTGTTTGTGAAAATAAGATGGAAGATTCATTTAAAACAAATGCAAAAAGTGAAGTATAGAAAGTATAGAAGTATACTTCTATAGTATAGAAGTATAGAAACTTAATTTTAGAGGAAATTTATCCACATTGCACCACTCTTCCCTAAATATTTATTCCCTATACATAAACCCTAAGTAATTCAGGCTAAAAATACTTCAGAGAATTCTTAACAGGTGACACAAACAGAATAGAACTTCCTGGTTTTAAATATTTTTTGAAGAATGAAAAAGAGAAAATATTATGAAAAAGTATTCTGGGTAAATTGTATGTATAAATAGCAAAAGACATGCCTTTGTGTACTCCTTTTTTTTCAGTAGGTTTCCAAAACAAATTCATCTCTGGACTTAAAGTCCAATTAAAATGTCACAGAGTCATGGGATGAAGCTTACCCTAAAGCACTTCCCTGACAAAGAAGACCTTGACTACATCTGACCAGCTCTAACTGACTAAGATTAATGTAGATGATCTGGAAAACAAAGACGCATCAGAAAAATTGTACAGTACATAACCTCACACTTTGGCAATAAATTTGAGAAAGAAAATGGGAGGATGACAAAAAAGCAGTTGACAACTGCTCTTTGGCTTTAGATACAGAGAAAGTCAAAGAGATTTTTCAGAGGCTACATGACTAGAAAAACCTTTTCAGGCTTAAGCCATTAGTCTAATATAGAAAGTAAAAAATATTTTTAAAAAACAGTCCTTTGTGGGGGGCAGAAACATGTCCCTGTATGTTGACAGTGCAGCTAGCAGAGTCTGTATTGGACACATTATAAATGATGCTGGACCCCCAGCTAGTCCAGCCACATCTAGTGGTGGGAGTGAGCTCCCTGTTGCCCAGGGCCCATGTGGTGGGGAAGGGAAAGAGGCCATCAGTGGTCTGTGTGCTGTAGAGTAGAAATTCTTGTCTGTGGATATAGATCTTATCAAAGAGAAATAGTCTAGTGAGAAAGAAAAGACCAGGGAATAATGACATAAGGGGAAATTAAATACAATGAGAAAATGCTTTAAATTTTTATTTGAGATCCATCATTTTTTGTATGCAAGTACCTACAATACAAAATTAATGTTTCTTACCTTCCTTGAATATCTTTTCACTCCACTATACTGGTTTATCTGAACCATTAGCATCTTGATAATACTTACTGTGTTCCTAGTTTTACCCCAGAGAAATTGCATTGGCTCTGGACAGTTTCCTCTGATTTATGTAAAGATGAAGAAGATGCAAAAATTAATACCATAAAAATACCCTCTCTTTTCCATGTTTAATGTCCAGTTTAACATTTCTAGCTACATTAACCTGGCTGTAAATGGTTCAATTACTTATAAATTCCTTATTTCTAAAATAATTGATATTAAGTATAATTTGTGCCCTCCACAACTTGAATTTTCTTACTAATTTATTTTTCCAAATTCTTGACCCTGGTAGAAAAGCCTATTTTTATTAGTGGGACTGTGCTTTTGTGACTTGGTTTTGACATGAAGAATGGCATTTTGTCCACTTGTTTGACAGAATTCAGTAAATGGATGACTAATTCGAAGCTCTTTATACTAGTGATAGCTAGATTGCATGATGGAAAAGAGTTTTGATTCCAGTGCTCTGATTGGTGAGTTCCGTTGTTTCTGTTGAACAGTTAGTAAACCTTAGCTACTCCATGATCAGTGAGCAAAATAGAAGCCAACAAGGTAAGAGGAAAGTATGTATGCCTCAAACACAGCCAGATAGCTGTGGAGCCAACCAGGATTGTTGGCAAGATTCTGTTGGGACAATGAACAGGATGTAGCTGGAGAAGGAGGCAGTGCAGAGGTAGGACAGCACTTTTCTGTCACAAACGTCCTTTCACTGGCTCCTGAAGACAAGCACAATATGGTACAATGCAAGCACAGGAATGAGGCAAAAAGCTGTCATGGACTGTCTACCAGAAAGGTGAACAAGTAGAGGGTCCTCTTTCCCTTCCCCACCACATGGGCCCTGGGCAACAGGGAGCTCACTCCCACCACTGGATGTGCCTAGCCCAGCTGGGGGTCCAGCATCTTTTTACAATGTATCCAGTACAGACTGCTATCTTCACTGTCTACTTCATGACCCCTGAAGCCTCTGACCCCTTTCCCAAAAGGTCTAGAAGAACGAATTTTGTGCGGTAGCTAATTTGCATAATGAGAAATTTATCTCCTGGGTACCCCCCTGGACATGCATCCCAGGACCCTGCACTCCACATCATCTGGATTGACATTGGAGCCAGGACTGATGATCTTCCCTTTATTCCTCTTTCTCTTCCCCTCTCGCTAACCTCTCTCTGTTCTCTTTCACCATATTCCTTCTTCAAAACCCATTGCTGTGTGCTTATATAAGAAAAGGGAATATATTATCTCAATTTCCATGTAAAGTGTTTAATTTACCAATAAAACTCCGTAAGTTTTTGCAGATCCTCTGACTGTTTCTGTTCCTTATCAACTACAAGTGTATATGTACCTCTGTGTTCCTTTCCCTTTTAGGGTGGGATGCCACAAGTAATAATTCAACAATTCAAATAAAAATCTTTTTCTAATAAGAGAAGAATAAAATAAAAGTAAAACAACAAGCATAAAGAACAGTGTGTAACTTTGACTATAGTATAAACCAAATAAACTAAATATATTGCAGATATGTGAGATTGATAAATGCTTTTTCGTTATTTTTTCCTTATTAATTTTCCAGGACTTTCATGAAGTAGGACAGAGATAGGGGCAGTGGAGCCACCTGTTGTATGTACAGGGCACAATATACCACTGATAGTTTTATAGCTTTTTCACGGACAAAATAAAGGTAGAAGTGAGTGGACACTAAAGAAGAATGAAGTTTTCTCCTTAATGTCTTAAACTAAGGCAATAATGTATGTAAGTACTACAGAAACCTCATATCTCAAGGCTCTGAATAATCTTTCCTTTCAAGGTTGAAGCGTAGAAAAGGAGAAGACAGTGATGCAATAATTTCTACAGCTTCCTTTCAAGCAGTTGTACACCTCAGTATCAGAAACTAAACTGGATCAGGCTGTTGATGCAGGGCAGCAGATCTTCTGTTCTAATATTATCATGCCATGAATATATACAGCTGAATATCTCACCAGCCATATTGCAGGATTTTATTTCAGGTTTTTAGTGTCTTCTGTGTCCCAATACCCAGGTCAAGAGTCATTAGAGCAAGCATTGCAGGAATACAGAATCACTGTCCTTAAAATGATAATTGTGCTTTTAGGAATAAAGATTTCAAAGGTTTTCAAACATTCTTGATAAAATTTTGTGGAGCAATAAGCTTTTCAAAAAGATCTTTGAGGACTGAATATGCTAAATTTTGGGTTTAAGCTATGTGTAGCATACATTCTTGATTTGATACAGTCATGATGTTTCTTCCCTAAAAATTAAAAAAAAAAAAACAACAAAAACCACCCAAAACCCCAAAAAATTACCCTACACTAAGAATCTTTGTTATTGCCTAGTTCCTACTGAGCTTCTCCCATACAGATTAATTGGAATGGTGGTATTCAGTTACATTTTTTCATATAGAAATTCTGTGCCAGCAAATTATGTGAATTTTAACTGCCTAAGATCTTCTAATTTTCAGTAAAAATTAAATCAGTACTACCAAACTCACACTAAAACTCTGCTAGAGGAGTAACTGGAGCATCTCAGATGGTATCTGCCTATCCTCGGCCAATGCAGGCGACGTTTTGTATCTGCAGAGCTGAATCCTATCCCTATTGACTGAAACATCTCATAGATCTCCATTCTCTTTCCTGGGGCATCACTTCTTGGATATCAGCATCTTTGCTTGAACGTGAAAGTTCAGGCAGTGGCTTGAAGAGTAGAATTGTGGTGTTGCGTTGTTTTCCCCGGTCCCGGGTAGCTCTGGAGAGCCTGGAATGGCACTGCTTCTTGGCGGGACTAGGGCTGCCACTTGTCCCAGGCGCTGCTGCATTCCGCGCACTGTGGTGGGGCTGGCCGCGCTCTGGAGCCGATGTGGGGATGAGACAAGGAGGGAAGGAATGTCCAGTCTGTCTGCGCGATTGGCTGGAAAGCTTTTATTGCCACATGGAACTGCGATGGAGAACCGCGGCCACTCCCTAGCGCCGCGTGGACAAAATGGTGACGGGACCGAGGGCGCACGGGATTTTATAGGGGGTGGGCTGACAGGGATGGAAGCCCCCTCGCCCAATGGGGACCGACAACGGGGGAGTGACATGGACTGCGGTAACCAACGGGGGATGCGACAGGGGTGGACACAGGGCTCCGGGATGAACGGGGTTGTGGGGACGGGGTAACAGACACCGAACCCTCAGGAGTGGACATGGGGGTGGTTACAGGACTGGCATGGTGATACTCAAATGGTAAGGACCCAGAGCGGACCACCGCGGGGTGGGGGAGAACATGGGGGTGCACAGGGCTGCACAGAACTGGCTAACTAACATATATCAGAACCCCTAATCTGAACCCAAACCCGGGATGCAACACAGAATAACAGAGGATTACAGACCAAATCTTGACTTTGAGGAATGGGTGTCTTGTGTTAAATGAAAAAAAAAAAAAAAAGTAATATCCCATGTTAAAGTTCTTGCAGGTGCAATAAACAAAAGTGAATTTTATCTGTTGTGCACCATATGACAAATGCCTTACATGATTATCTTTTTCTACTCTTTTACTCATATGACATAAGATTTAGTCTTAGTTCACATCCCACTTTTCAAAATACATGTATTTATAAACAAGTAGTTCCACCTTCTTTCCAGTTCTTATACAGTTTACAGTTACTAGACATGGATAAGAATAGATTCACCACTTTCAGAAATAGGATTTTTAAATATAAGGCACAAGAAATCATCCTGAATTTCGGTTTGGTTTTTTGTTGTTGTTTTGTTTTGTTTTTGTTTGATTTTTATTTTGGGTTTTTTGTTTTATTTGGGGTGTGTGTGTGTGTTTGGTTTATTTTGTTTTGTTTATAAAACAGGTTTTTTAATATTGTAACTATTTTAAAATCTTTTTTATATCATTGATCTAACCTTTATATACAGAAAATTTACTGGTTAAAAGAGCAACTTCAATTATGAACACCTCTTGTGACAGTGCACTCAACATCAAAGTTAAAGATCCATTTTCTGCCCATGAACAAGTAACCTTTTAATATAACCAAAAAACGACTGAATTTTCTGCCCTATATGTCTTGAGACTTCATTTGAATCTTACAAATTACTCTGACTCTGACCTTTACATGCAAGATAAGTCAAATGTGGTGACATTATCAAAAACTGTATTTTATTATTTTTATATTCATAATTTCTTAACACTGTAAAGAATATTTTGTCTTTTTTTTTCTTCAATTGTGATAAAATTCTATTTAATTTGACTTTTTAAACAATTATTAAGACTCTACAAGTCATGTCTGTGAAGAAAATATGTTTTAAATATTTTTTCATCTGTTTTATATTTCTACTTCACTATAAAAACATAGTTCCCAAGTAACAGATGTTACTGTGGATTTTTTAATCTGAATTTCACATATTGAATGATAGAGAAACAATGCAAATCTCACAAATTTAATATATTCTGATATAAATATTTTATTAGATATGCATTTAAAAATGGAAGCTGAAGTTTTGTAATTTCCTGTCAGATAACATTTTTAGGTGCCCTGATTTCTTAGTAAAAAGAACATTCAAGTTATAAAAGAATATGAATCAGTTCCTAAAGTGACAAGAGTGACTTGGGGCATCTGAAAGACTGAAAAACTTAGAACAGAAATATTTCAATTCAAGTACATATCTCAGTGATTTTGGAAATATTTTCAAGATCGTATAAGAAATATATTAATAAAATTTGTTGGCTGTCATGGTATGATTTTTTTTCTTTGCTCTTCCTTGAACATGTACATCCTCTATCCAATGTGAATAGAAGTCACCAACTAGTTGTTCTTTTATGTCGAAGCAGAGTGAAAAATAATCCTCTTAACTGAATTATAAATTAACATTTTTATCAGTATTTTTTATCAGTATTTTATTTTCTTTACTGGTCTAGTCAGTTCTCCTCATTGCCTTGTATACAGAAATAAATAGCAAGAAGGAAAATGGATTAACTGATTTTTTAATTTAGTATCAGGATTAGACACTCTGTATGCCATAATCTAATTTCACTTTAAATATTGATCATGGAATTTTGTATGAAAGAAAATGAATGAATGGTCTTTGGAATATTTTAGTAATGTGAGAAAAGAATTTAAATACTACTGTTATCATTATAATATTGATCTGCTTATTTTTGCTCTTTCTCTCACTCTTACTCTGTTTATTTAAATTCTAGTTTAACTCGAATTTTACAGAGTATTCTTCATAGATAACAAAATGTATAGGTTTTTTCCTACATTCATGAGGGATTTTTTTGGCAAATGCAATTTCAGTTATATAGGAAAGTTTCTTAAAAATTCAAAGAAATTTAGCTAAAAAATTATGAAAGAAGAAAACTTCAAGCTAAAAATTAATTTAATGTAAACATAGCAGGCTTTGACCTCTGCTATGATGAATAAATATGATGAATAAAATTTTAAATACTTTGATATTTACATATTGAATATACACTTTAATGCATTATACTAGGCTTTTTTGATTAAAATCTGTCTCCTTCAGGAAAGCCACACTGTGCCATGCACACATACAGGAGTGTGCATTAAGGAAATCCAAATCTCAAAGATTCCATTTTAATAGAATCATAGATTGGTTAAGATTGGAAAAGACCTCTGAGATCATCAAGTCCAAGCATCAAGCAGGCACCACCAGCATGTTCATTAAAACATGACCTTGGGCGCCTTACCCCTATGCTTTTTGAATATTTCCAGGGCTGATGACTCCTCCACTGTCTTGGGCAGTCTGTTCCAATGTTTTACAACCCTTTCCATGCAATATAAAAAATTTCTAGTATCTAATATGAACTTTCTCTGATCTGCAGCTCAAAGCCATTTCCTCTCAAACTGTCACTTTTTCACTGGGGGAAGAGACTGACACCTACCTCAATACAACCTCCTTTCAGAAAGTGTGATGAGATCTGTCCACAGCCTCTTTTTCTCCACAATAAACAACTCCAGCTCCCTCAGTTGTTCCAGACCCTTTACTAGCTCCACTGCTCTTCTCTGGACGTGTTCCAGCACCTCAATGTCTTTGTTGTAGTGAGGAGCTCAAAACTGAACACAGGACTCGAGGTGTGGCATCACCAGTGCCAAGTACAGAGGGATGAAAACTGCTCTAGCCCTGCTGGCCAAAATATTCTTGATAGAAGCCAAGATGCCATTGGCCCTCTTGCCCACATGCTGGCTCATGTTCAGCTGATTGTTGATCAACCCCCCCAGGTCCTTTTCCAAGGCAGCTTTCCACCCACCCTGCCCCAGCTTGTAGCACTGCCTGGGGTTGTTGTCACTTGTGCATGACCGTGGCACGGACTCAGACCGGCAGGGAATCTGAATCCTTTATTCGAAGAAACAAGCTGGTTTTATACACTTTGTCAAGGCACAGTATTGTAATTCTCACTACATGACCTATCCCATGTTGCCATGTCAGCAACACACTTTCTAAATGTCCTATGGAGTGATCATGTGCTGTTCACCCATCTGTCAGCCTCAGACAGACTACTCTCCATAGGGCTCTGCCACGTGGCACCTCCTCCCCCAAGGTCAGGTGGACACAGCCTCTCTGTGCCACCCTGTGCTTCTTTGTGCCACCATGCATTCTGCAGACATGTCACAGCCCATAGCTCAACTCCATCCCATCTCTTCCCACAGCCACCCAAGTGTGAGACTTGACACTTTGCCTTATTGAAACTCATACTGCTGACAAATCTTGAAAACAGTGGAAGGTTTAGGTTTTGGAATGGGTTGAGATTTTTTTTTTTTGATATAGAGGATTTTTTTAAATTCAGGGATTTTTTTTTGGGTTGGGTTTGTTTGGGTTTTTTCATGTAGAGGAATTGTTTTTATTTCATGGGCTTGCTATAATCTGCTTAATAAATTCCCATCAATTGTTTGCCTATTAATCTTGTTATAGGAAACTTCTATTCTAACAATGACTCAAAAAATTTACCTTTCACCTTTGTGCATGACTATTTCCAAACTAAGTATTTATGTCAGAGAATAGGAGGAATTAAAATTTTCTCTTTAGATTTATTTTGATGAAATAAAGTATGATTGAACAGTTTTTCATGCTACCATCACCCAAACCTCATTGCTTCCAAATATTTTTCTTACAGAATTCTGTTTGTGACAGATAAGGTTATTGTCTAAGTTTGCCTTTGGAAGCAGTCTGATGCTGGATCAAGAGTCATGATAATAAGAAGAAACTAGCACATATCTGAGTGGTCAGCTGAGCCCAAAAGATCAGGGAGATGTATTGTGAGGAATCAATTTAATTTTGATTTTTGTCTCAACACTGTTTGACCAGAGGTATGTGGTGGAGGGGCTGCACACATGCCACATGCAGTACGCAGGTAGGAGAAGATGCAG